>NW_027421876.1:0-137632 GCF_009905375.1 Apium graveolens | reverse complement strand
GCTTTGCCCAGAACTTTACTCATTCAAGAAAGGGGAACTACAATTCACAAATCACCTCATTGGTTGATGGAATTCAGAGATGATAAAGGAGTCAGAAGATTTTTCAGACTTGAAGACCAACTCAAGATTGCCAGCAATGAAACTCTCAAAGAAATGCAATCTAAGTTGGATATCAGTGATGAAGATGAAGCTGAATTCTTCAGACAACTCCAACTCCAAATTGAGGAAAATGACAAAGGGCTAGGAAAGAAAACCAGGGATCAAAGAAGAAAAAGATGATTTGCTCAGGCTAGAGGAGCACCCTTGGAAACACTGTAAATCTTCAATTACCTTCTAGTACATACACTTTTGCAGCACTTTTAAATTTCTACTTAGTTTCAGTTCATATATTTGTTAAGTGTTTTGTTATCATCAAGTTAACCTTGAATTTATGTCTACAATTCTTATAGACATAAATAGGGGGAGATTGTTAGGAATATATGTGCATTAGTTTGATGATATGTTTAACAAAACACTTAAGTAGAAATCTAGTGTTTGTAGCCTCAACGGATAAGACCACTTTGGCTATCCATTAATGGTGTAGCTTTACTTAGAAATAAGTCTAGTGTTGTAGCACATTTCAGTCTCTGAATTTGAGATATAATTCTTAAATGTTGAGGGAAATTATAAGTCATGTTGACTACTAAAGGATATGCAGATAGGAAGGCCAATTGTAAATATTTCATGCCTTGTAATTTTGTATAAATGAAATGGTGTCAACGGATAACTTAAAGACCTTCAACGGATGAGAAACAAAGCTTCAACGGATGTCTCTAAAGCTTCAATGGATAACATCCTTCAACGGATGAGTGCATCAACGGATAGAGCTTCAGCTGCTAACACATCAACGGATAAAGCCATAAACGGATGAAGGCTTCAACGGATGTTCTGTTAAATAGCAGTTGACAAGTGGTAGTTGTACCTAAAACAGAGGCACATGGGTTGACAGAGACAACTGAGATGTGGTAGCCTATTTCAGGAACATCAGAAAAAGCAGCCGTTCTACTCTAGTATAAAGAGGCAATAGTCAACAATGCAATGGAGTAAAATAGAGAAGAAACAAGTGGAGAACTTATTTTATTATTGTACTTTTTATCTTTGTCTTCACTTGTAAACTTGGTGTTATATAAACCAAGTAGCAGCTAGTAATTAGAAAAGAATTTTTCCAGAGCTGTTTAGAAAAATCTTGAGAAAAATTATCTAGTTTGTACTAGGATGCAGCTGTGATCAACTTCTTGAATCACAGATTTTCTGAAATACCATCTCTGGTGGAACAACAAATCCACCAGAAAAGTTTTTAAGGTCTGTTGTGTTCTGTACTTTTGTGCTTGAATATATATCTGTCTGTATTAGCTTAAAGCAATTCACACACTTGTTTATCTTAAACACACAGCCTTTGAAACTGCTCAAAACTTGAAAAAGTTTTGAGATTTACATTCAACCCCCCTTCTGTAAATCTCATTGTTAGTTCACTAGGAATAACAGTAAATTCTTTATGTGCTAAAGTGTTAATAGATTCGGAAGCAACTCGATCGTTTATTTCCCAAGAATTTGTTAAAAATTTAAATTGTCCGGTTAAGTATTTAAATGAAATAATGATCGTGGAATTAGAAAATCAAGAACGTGTATCTGTTAATCAAGTTTGTGTAAATTGTGAGATTGAAATTTCTGGTAATAAGTTTTGTGTCGATTTGATATCATTCAAGTTAGGAGAGTTTGACGTTATTTTAGGAATGGATTGGTTATCTAAGCACGATGCACAGATAGACTGTCGTAATAAGAAGGTAATTGTAAAGACGCCAGACGAGAAAGTGGTAACGTTTAAAGGCCAGAAGCAAGCGAAGAAATTCTTAACAATGATTCAAGTTAAAAAGTTGCTACGACAAGGATGCGAGCATTTCATTACGTATGTGATTGATAGAAGTTAGGAGCCAGCCAAACTTGAAGATATTCCAGTAGTTAATGAGTTCCCAGATGTGTTTCCCGATGAGTTACCAGGACTTCCTCCAGATATAGAAATTGAGTTTGCAATCGACTTAGCACCTGGAACAGATCCGGTATCCAAAGCCCTGTATAGAATGGCGCCCATTGAAATGAAGGAGTTAACAAAGAAATTGCAGGAGTTGCTAGAGAAAGGAGTAATTAGACCTAGTGTATCCCCATGGGGTGTACCGGTACTATTTGTTAAGAAGAAAGATGGAAGCATGAGACTATGCTTCGACTACCGAGAACTCAACAAGCTTACAATAAAGAATAAGTATCCGTTACCTCGAATTTATTATTTGTTTGACCAGTTGAAGGGAACCAAGTATTTCTCCAAGATTGATCTGAGACCAGGATATCACCAATTGAAGATTAAGCCGTAAAATATACCAAATACAGCTTTCAGAACAAGGTACGGACATTATGAATTCTTAGTGATGTCTTTTGGATTAACCAATGCTCCAACAACATTTATGGATCTGATGAACAGAATTTTCAAGGAAGATTTGGACAAGTTTGTCATTGTGTTTATAGATGATATTTTGATTTATTCGAAGACAAAAGAAGACCATGCAAAGCATTTGAGAATATATTTGGAAATTTTGAGAAAGGAAAAGTTATATACAAAGTTCTCAAAATGCGAGTTTTGGCTACAGGAAGTTCAGTTCTTAGGACACATAGTCAGTAATGAAGGGATCAAAGTGGACCCGACAAAGATTGAAGCTATTACAAATTAGGAAAGACCGAAAACACCAACAGAAGTAAGACGTTTCTTGGGATTAGCGGGATATTATCGATGATTTGTTCAAGATTTCTGGAAGATTGCAACGCCTTTGACAAAGCTTACCCGGGAGAATGAAAAGTTTATATGGAATGACAAGTGTGAAGAAAGTTTTCAAGAGTTGAAGCGGAGATTAATCACGACACCTGTTTTGTCACTTCCAGATGATCAAGGAAATTTTGTAATCTATAGTGATGCTTCTCATAAGGGATTAGGTTGTGTTCTGATGCAACACGATAAGGTTATTGCATATGCATCGAGGCAACCGAAACCTCATGAGCAGAAGTATCCTACCCATGACTTGGAACTAGCGGCCATAGTATTCATTTTGAAGATTTGGAGACATTATCTATATGGAGAAAATGCGAGATTTACCGGATCACAAAAGTTTGAAGTACATATTCACGTAAGTTTGAAGGAGCTTAACATGAGACAGAGAAGATGTTTAGAGTTGATTAATGACTACGACTGTATGATTAACTATCACCCTGGCAAAGCAAATGTTGTGACAGACGCGTTAAGTCGAAAAGAGAAGTTGAACGTGTTAACAGTACTCGAGGAGCTATACAAGGAATTTCAGAAATTGGAACTGGAAATCAGAGTTTGCAAGCCTGACAAAGCAAAAATGTATAGTATGACTTTTCAGCCAGAATTATTAGAGAAGATCAAGAAGTGTCAAAAGGAAATAATGGATCAGGACATCAATCGTTTGGTAGGTGAAGAGTTGTGCACACAAAAGGATGATCAAGGTATTCTCATATTTTCTTCCAGAATTTGGATTCCATTAGTAACGGAGTTAAAAAATGAAATTTTACGAGAAGCTCATAATTCAAGATATTCAATCCATCCGGGAAGTACCAAGATGTATAGAGATTTAAAGGGAAATTATTGGTGGCCAGATATGAAGAGAGAGATTGTAGAGTGGGTTAGTAAATGCTACACATGTCAGAGGGTCAAGGCAGAGCACCAGAGACCAAGTGGATTATTACAGCCATTAGAGATTCCAGAATGGAAGTGGGAGCATATTGCCATGGATTTCATAGTTAGATTACCAAGGACAAAAGCGAATCACGATGCCATTTGGGTTATAGTTGACAGACTTACCAAGTCAGCTCATTTTTTGCCTATTAATGAAAGATTTTCATTAGACAAGTTGGTTCATATGTACCTGAAAGAGATAGTAGTTCATCATGGAGTTCCGGTATCGATCGTATCTGACCGAGATCCAAAATTTAATTCAAATTTTGGAGAAGTTTTCAAGAATGTTTGGGAATTAGATTGAATATGAGTACAGCTTACCATCCGCAAATGGACGACCAAAGTGAACGAACAATTCAGACAATTGAAGACATGTTACGCGTTTGTGCAATTGATTTCAAAGGAAGTTGGGACGAGCATTTACCTTTGGTAGAATTTGCTTACAGCAACAGTTACCATGCCAGTATTTGGATGCCACCCTATGAAGCTCTTTACGAACGTAAATTTCGATCGCCAATATATTGGGATGAAGTAGGAGAACGCAAGATACTTAGACCTGAATTGGTGCAACAAACGAAAAAAGTTGTTGAAGTTATCAGAAAAGGTATGCAGATCAATCAAGAAAGGATATGAAATTTGAAGAAGGAGATTTATTGTTTTTGAAAGTGTCTCCGTGGAAAGGATTGACGAGATTTGGGAAGAAAGGAAAGCTGAGTCCTAGATACGTCGGACCTTTTAAGATTTTGAAACGTGTTGGCAAGGTAGCTTACGAATGAGCATTACCCCGCATATGGAGCATATTCACTATGTTTTTCACGTATCGATGCTTAAGAAGTATAATCCAGACTCCAGGCATGTAATTGAGTACAAGCCATTAGAACTTCATGAAGATTTATCGTATGTAGAGAGTTCGATAGAGATTCTAGAAGAAAGAGAGAAAGTGTTAAGGAATAAAGTTGTAAAGTTAGTAAGAGTATTGTGGAGAAACCCAAAGGTTGAAGAATCAACTTGGGAGTTAGAAAGCGATATGCGAGAAAAGTACCTTCATTTATTTTCTTAGGAGATTCCGAGGACATAATCTTTTTAAGGGGGAAGGATGTAATATCTGAGATATATCGTGTAATTATTTTTTTTAATAAATAAATATTCTGTATTTATTCTGTGATTACTCTGTGAATTATTTGTTAAATGGTATATATGTTTGGATATTTAAATATGATATAATTTGAGTATTTTAATTTTTATATGCCCAAAATAAAGTGTAGATAACTGTCATATTTTTCTATTAATTTTTATGTTATTTTATGATTTTATAAAGGATTTATTAATTTAATAAATTATTTTTCCGAGTATTTATAAACTATTTTGTATAATTGGGAACCAACCGACCTCACCCATTCTTATGTTTTTACAACCCGAAACTCTTCCGAAAACTCCTTCCTAACCTAATTACAATATTAAGAACATTTTCCATGTTTTGACTTTTTCGATCCGGCGTACGGTTTTCCCCGTGCGGGTCCCGATGTAATATTTTTGATACAAAATTCGTTTCGGTAAATCGATAAAACCCGTATTTTCGAGAAACAGGATCTTTTTATTAAACTATTATAATTATCTTCTCGTATTACGTGTAACCAAAGCGTTGAGACCAAGACCGCAATACAAAATGTATAGATTTGGATAATTATCCTAAAACTGGTACCGTTTTGGATCTCTTTTCTCAAATAAACGTAATATTTTATATTCGGTATGATCCAACGGGGTACCAATATTCCGTAAATATAAATAGCCCATACCGTATTTTATTTCATATAGAAAATCATTTGCAGTCAGTAAATTATATAGTTTTACAGAGAAAAACCTTAATTTCATAGTAATTCCTGATAATCAAACCCTAATTTCAAGACATTACCGGAATCCGTTGGAGATGCTCGAGTACTCAAATCAAAGCTCTTGAAACCTACTTTCTGATTCCAGAACTGGTTTTACTGCAGAATCAAAGGTTTATTTTTTATATTTTTATTTAATTTCGAATTATTTTGATTTAAATTATGAATTTTTGTTCGAGAGATTGTTTGTATGATTTGATGATTGCATGTTGTAGAGCTTTTCTTCCTGATGATTTTGATATATTATATGACTGATTTGAAGTTCAATAACATGCACAAATCTGTGTTTTAATTTCGAATTTAAAAATTAGGGTTTATAACCCGTATGAATGTTCTTAATTTAAATTTGGGGGTTTCTTCCCCAGGGGTTATTGTGATATCCTGTAATTTTAGGAATTAATATTATTAATATCTTGATGATTATATGTGATTGTTTAAAATTGGGAGAGAATAAAGTTGTGGATATTTTATTCTTCTCAGATGAATTCGTATTTTTAAATGATTAATGTGTTAATTGATGATTGTAGTATCGATCCTTGCCATTATTGTGAGAGTATTTAATTACTTATACTATTTTTAAAAAAAAACATATTCGGTTTTATCTAGATTCTTCTTCGTAGCGGGTGAATTGTGAAAATATTCAAAAATAGTAATAATGACTATTTTGGTACATGTTAAGTGAAGAATATTATATGAGTTATTTGAATTTTATGATATTTATGTGAATTAGTGAGTAAATATTTAAAAATAAATTATTCCGGTTTGGCGAGTCAGTATAAGGTTTGAAGTGTGATCAATGATTATACAAAAGGAACTGTAAATAAAGGATTACATATAAAATTGATGAGTATGAGATTTTATTATTTGAAAGATGTGATGATGTGTTATCCTGATTCATAAATGAGTGACTTGGTGGTCAAATTATTTTTTATATATATTTTTATGATTTATTGTGTGAAAAATGGGGTTTAATGGATTTTTAAATATTTTTATTAAATGATCGGTATATGATTGAATCATGAAACTTATTTTATTACCTCTAAAATACCCTTAGAGACATTTTAAAAATGATAGTTGGATTTATTTTGAGGTGGGAGTATTTTAAAATGATTTAATGAGCTTTATTTATATTTTTGTGCATTATCTTGTAAAATTCGTATAAAATGAACCGTACGCTCAAAAATTATTTTAAAAATATGGGAAGAAAGGTAATTTAATATTCTATATTTTAAAAATAAATTTTGAACAATTATGAAATATTTCGGAGCAGGTTTATATTTTTCAAGTTCGTTTTCAGGATTTTCAGCATTTAAATTATATAAGTAAAAATTCAGTTTTTAATTGCCAAAGGACAAAAATGCTCCTGTGCTTTATAATCAAAAACCAGCAGGCCCTGTTCTTTTTTATTTTCACGATCAATCTCTCGGATCCTCCTTGTCTCTCTCGGGTTCTCTCTCTTCTCTCTCTTGCGCTAGAACACAATCACCATCGAATCTTGCTACTTTCTTCGATTTTAGGTTCGATTTGTGTCTCTCTCTTCTCCCTGAGGCGTGTTCTCTGTTTGATTGCGTATATATATGTATGTTTTCATATGCTGCGTGTATATACATATATGTGTATACTGGTTTGTATATATGTGCTTGGTTGATATTTGAATTTATTTTACAATTACTACGTTAACTTGTAGTATAATTAGATGAGTTGTGTACTTGTATTAACAAGAGTATATGATCAGATATTAAATCTTTTGAATTAAGAATATGTGTATGAGTGTGATGATTGTGTATATATTTTTAGAATGGTATTTTAAGAGTGGAAGTAGCAGATTAAATATTTAGAATTATACAAAATCAAGTTGTCATTTCAGATTCCTCCTGGTCTGTTTTTGTAGCACAATTCTGGGCTCATTGAGTCAAATTATATGATTAATATTTCTGTAATAATGTGCTTCTTGAACTCTAGATCAAGTACGAAAAAGAATTTCAAAGTTTCATTTAACGAGCTAAAAGATATATATAGAGAAAATTATGGGCAGGTTGTGTCGTATTAGAGGCCCTGTTTTGCTACCTTAAACTCGAGCTTTGATTCTGATACTTTTACTGGAGTTGGGTGTTAGGATCTAGAATATGTCATTAAAATTTTATACAAATAGACCAATTTTTCTATTTATTAAAAATCTTAGCGTGGGGCTGATTCTACGGGACATATTCAGATTCCTGACTTGCAGACCATGTTTTACTGCCTTATACATGGAATTTGCTTTTAAAATTTTTATAGTAGATTTGAATAATGTTTAGGAGTGTCTCATAAAAGTTTCATATAGAAACAAAATAAAAATTCATTTTATTAAAAATCATGGAGTGAGGATTGTTTGAACTATTTGTTCTGGTTTTCTCTCGTTATTAGTGCATAATATGAGTTTATATTTGATTGATTGTATATAATTTATAGATAATGATTAAACGAGGATTGAGAAAATTTAAGTTTTGGTTAGATTAGACGTATACATATAATTTGACTTTTCGAATATTTTCTATCCATATATACTGAAAATTTCTATTCGTTATGAGTATAAAGATGCAGTATGATTTAGTGAAATATAATGGTGTTTTAATTGATGTTGGATTAGTATTTGATGAGTACTAAGTTTGGATTAAGGATTTAGAAATGGCAGTCATGTTTATGTATGCTTGGGTTTTCAATAAAGTCATAAGTGCTAAATGCCTGCTAGTTGAACTACTACGTAAGCCAATGTGTTTTTCTTTAATATTATACAGTGACTTACTTTGGTATTGTTTTTAGAATGTAGCAAGTGGTCGTAAAGTTTATATAGTAGTATTATACTACTATAATTTAGTATTGTGATAGCAACGATGTGTTTTATGGAAATACATGTTAGTATATGCCTATTTGAGATTGAGTTTCGTTGCTAATTAATAGAGTGTGATTTGAATATATGTATAGTTACTAGTCTATGTGATATATGTGCAAGGTGATTTATTTAAGTGTTTACTCAAGTTGAATTGGTGATGCTAAATTATATAACTTTAAGTTCAAATAGTATAAATTATTAAGTATACTTAATTGTTTAGGTGTCGCAAGTCTGGGCGGGTAATTTTCCTTAATTGTTTAGGTGCCGCAAGTCTGGGCGGGTAATTTTCCTTAATTGTTTAGGTGCCGCAAGTCTGGGCGGGTACTTTTCTTACTTGTTTACTTTATGTTGCTGTAAGTTGAGGCAACTTTATTTTTGTATGGTTATAAGATTAAATTGTGGAATTAAAAAACAGGTGGATAGTCCGAATTACGAATACTTCTTGCCAAAATTTTCTAAAATTCCCCTATATCTAAATCTATTTGACTTATTTGATTTCAATGATTTGAAAGCATGTTATGATTGTTAGTTGTAACACGTATAGGATATGTCTGGGTAAGAACATTGAAATGACTTGTGGGTTGTATTTGTGGTGTGGTTATTCAGGGTATTGTCCATATTACGAATAGGTCATGCCGAATTTTCCGTAGAAATATTATCATAAGTTACGCGTTCTCGTATTAAATAATATTCTGAGTTGGTAGTAAGTTTTAAACTATAATGTGTGCTACTTGTTATGTGCTATATAATGTTCCATATGTATGTATATATATATATATATATATATATACATATATATCGCGAAAGGGTAGAAATAAGATAATCGTTTCAGAAGGATACTAAAGTAGTATCTTTTTGCTTATGATAGGATTGGGCATTAAGGGCGTGAGACCAAGCAAAAGAAAAGAAAAAGGGAGAGTTGCATAGTGGTTCAGTAGTTATGGATGGTTCGAGACGAACAGGACCAGACGTTGGGGATCAAGACTGAAGTTGGATAAGATTTCGTATCAGACCGCATTAACCGCATTAGCGACTTATCAAAGAATTAAGAATAGGAAATGGTGACGTCTTGAGAAAGCATCATGAGATATTTGTGTTATTGCGAGTGTGTAAGATTGCTAAGGACCAAAGGCAAGTATCCGTATCATCACTTATTGTTCAAGTGATATTTATTTTGAATCCTATTATGCAAATATTGTTTCCCTATTCTCAGTTCAGAATAGATAAATGTTTTACATATTGCTAAATTAAATGATTCTGTTTATGCAAGTACCCGCTGCTATTCTATGTTCAGAATAGTTAAATGTTTTACTTATCAAATTACTGGATTTATAAATATTTTTGAATTTGAGAAAGATGATTTTGTCGCGAGAATTCCTGCCCAAGTGAATGGGGGAATAAAAATTATTTAGGATGTCGATTGATTCGACTCCTTTTTCAATAAAAAAGTTTTTAAGATTGGAATGGTTACTAGTTACTGGTTACAGCGTAGGTGATCGAGATATCGGTCCCGCTGTAATATCTTTCAAGGCGAATATATGCCTTTTCTGGCGCCCTATAGGTACCGTATGGCTGCGGGATACGTGTAGTACCTATATTTACGGTATGGCTGCGGGATACCGGTGTTATTTCGTGACTGATCATCAGGAACATCATGAAATATAATTGGTTCCAATCTAAACTGTTGTTTCTAAATTGTTTTTGATATTCATAGAATAAATGATTTAACAACTATTTCTATTTTAGACTAATGGTGAAAAGCAGTTTTGATTCAGTTTTTTTATTCATACTTATACTTATTTTGTTATTAAATATCAAAGGTGGTATTAGTATAGATGATTGATGTTGACTTCAGTATGGGATGTTGTGAGAATCAAAGTTCGTATTAATATCTAATTTGATATGACAACAAAATGAGTATTAATTTCCAATGTTCGGTTTTGAATGAAGTTTATGATTCATTCCATAATCATTGTTTCATGTTATTGTGGTTTACGATATTTCCGTAAACACTGTTTTACAGGTTTTATTCTCGTCAAGATTCAAAGTATTGCTGAAGCATTTCGCTCAAAAATATCAAAATGGTTTTGAATACAATTAAGGAATCAATTATGGGGTTCCTCAAATAAAATTTTATGATTCAGTGATTATGATTTTAAATGTTCTGCGCTATTGCAGACGTAGGTTTTATATCAAAATGACCCTATATATATTACAATGATCTTGCTGAGCATTTCTTCCGCTCATACTTGCCTGTTTTTAAATTTAACCTCCAGTGAGGATTAACTTGCGCTAATTAGTCGCGTAATTCGAGGAAGCAAAAAAGAAGCTTTTGGAAGGTGGTTGGTCCAGGGTTTGTGCACTAGTGTAAGTTTTATTGTGTAAAGTTATTTATATTGTATTATATTATATTTGTGATATTTTATAGTTGGGCCTAGTATACTTCTTTTCGAAGTTATACTAGCAGGTTAGTTTTGAATTGGAATTTGTTGAAAAGAGTTTTAAAAGAAAGTGAAAAATTTATTTATGGAATTTGGATATCTTGTTTCTAGAACTCTAACCTTAAAAGATCTTGGAGTAGTTTGGGGTCATAAATAATAATTATCTTCCGCTGGCATTTATTTATTGATTTAACATGTTAATTTGCATTGAAGTTTTATAGTGACGACCAAATCCAATCCTCTGACCCCGGATTTGGGGGCGTTACAGGTTGGTATTAGAGCTGAGGTTATAGTAAACTAGAAACGAGAGTGTGTAGGAGTGTGTATAGCTATGTGAGGACGTTTGAGCTCATATCGAGTTCCTATTGGACTATTGGATATAGTACCAACGAATAAGTTAAGATAGGCGCATTCGTTTGACATGGTTGTGTTTAGATGGATAAAACTCCGGGCGCTTGCAAACTTCTATTTTGGAATCTTCCGAGCCTACTGTAATTCGACGACGATGAAGATTATCGATATCCGTGGAACATGAAGAAGTGTCTAGAATCAGATGGCGAGTCAAGAGAAGAGTTTAAATTGAAGATAAGTATTAAGACTTTGGAAATACCTTCTCTTTCTATAATTTCTTTTGACATCTTTCAAAAAGAGGTATCAGTTAGAGGATATATTTCCTAACACTCGTTTAATCATTTTGTGCCAGAATCTTGTTTTATGGATTTCATTTTTTCTCCAGAAATATCAGCTTTGAAATCTTTTCAGTTTTATTCATTTGAGTTTGAAATCCTTTAATATTCTTTTATTCTGACTGAGATGAACAACCCTAACTATAGGGGACACAAGGTATACCTGTCTGTGTGATAGGAGTTGGATGGGATGCCATCACTTGTGTGTGTTGTGACTACAAGGTTAACAACCTTTAGTAGTGTCTTAATTTGGGCACGCAATACCAAGTTCGTTTGATCATATTGATCTCTTGGTTATTATTTCATTTCAGCAATACTTTCTCAAAAATTCAGATTTTATAACCACAATTGTGGGACACCCATTATGATATGGAAATCTTTTCTTTCCAAAGTTCCATTATTTTATTATTCAAAATAATTAAAGGTATGCCAACCAAGTATGAACAAGCCACTCTAGTCAATGTAAAGTACGACCTCGTGTTAGAGATACCCTGAACGGAAGTGGATTGCAATGCAAATAAAATTTTAGTGCTATGTAGCAAAATCAGTCGGTTTCTCTATTTCTCTCTCCATCTCTCTTTCTTTCTCTTCTCTTTATCTCCCTATCTTTCTTTCTCTCTATCGGTGAAACTGATTATACTAGAAAAGTTGGTCAAATTCTAAAAGGAAGAAATAGAAGTGTGAAGTGCGGCACTCATGATAATTATGTCATACAAGGAATGTAGGGTGCTAATTAATATTTCAGAGGAGTGATATTATTAGGAATTGAAAAGTTGGCAAGAATGTGACGCCCTCCAAACCCGGGTCAGAAGTTTGGGGTCCACACACACACTATTTATAACCTGCTTATAACAATAATAAAGATAATAATAATAATATGCAGTGACCCTACTTACCAACTACCACGGATCGCAACAGGTTAAAGTATGCACACAAGCCAACCACACTTACTTTTATTACAAACCGTTCAAATCCCAACTATCCAACTCAGAACTGAGTATTAAACATTATTACAAACTTTTTACAAACTTAAAATTATTCCAAAAGAAGCCTACTAGCTCAACTCGATCAACCTGAACCCCTAGCTCTCGCGCTGGACTGGGGATCCTCGGTACCAACCAGTTCCTTCTTAACTGGAAACGAACATAAACAACATCGCATAAATGAGCTAACTAGCTCAGCAAGTCACAATGACAAAATTGAGAATAATGATCATCAGGGAAATATGGATACGATATCAAGTGAACAATAGATTATGATTTAGAATTGGATATTATATTTTCATGTTAAAAACCAAGGTTAGGCTGCTGATTAGTCACGCACTAATCCCGAGCAAAGCACACCGCACTGCTCTAACTACTGGATCCAAGGCACACATTGGCCTAACATGACCATTATATGGCCTGACCACGAATCTGGTCCACAATTTTATAAAAACAATCCAATTCTACCATAATAACAGAATAAGCAGTAATAAATAATAAACATGATCATTAACAACATTGGACGTTCAATAATGAAAATGGTTTCAATCTGTATAAAGATCCATATGGCATTTCCAAAGCTTGGCTATTAGGTAATGAAAGAATTGGATAACAAAAGAATCAACATTTCAGGGTTCCAAGAATTTGGTCTTTCAAAGCATAAGATATAATGGTTTGAATGTGTAAGCAATTTGGTTCAGTGTGTAATAGTTAGTTTGTATGTATTTGTGGAGTAGTATTTTATGTTTGAGGTTTGTATTTGGGTACACAACAATCAATAGTCTGGAAAGAATCAGGTTTACGGCTCAAGATCAATAACTGGAATCAAGGTTTAGGGTTCAATGCTTCAAAGCACTTGCAATATAAAACAGGAATATCAATTACTACAATATCTCGAGAAAGTTCAGAACACTTGCCTGGTACTAGCTTACTGTTGGATTTTAAACGCAGCGGGGGCATGGCAAAACACTTTTACACATAAAAAATCCAAATAAAAGCATATAAACCGTGAATAAAAATTCGAGGGATCAAATCTAACCTTTAAAATAATTCGGAGACAACGATCAGAGATCCTTAGCAGTTGCTCCTCAAGTGTGAAGCACTCCACCGGTATCCACCAAGAAAACGATGTTAAGGAGGAGGAAGGAGGTGGAGAGAATTGGGTTTTCCAAACTTAGTATTACGGAAAATTAGTATCCCGTTGGATCATTCCAGATATAAAACGGTACATTTATTTATAAAAACTGATCCAACCAGTATCGGTTTTCGGGATAATTATCCAAACCAGTACAATTTGTACTGCGGTCTTGGTCTCAGCGCCTGGTTACACGTACTATGAGGTGATAATTGGGATAGTTTAATAAAAAAGCTCTCGTTTATCAAAAATACGAGTTTTATTGATTTACCGAAACAAATATTGTATCGAAAATATTGTGCCGGGACCCGCGCAGGACAAACCGTACGCCGGATCGAAAAAGTCGAAACATGGAAAATGCTCGGAATATTGCAATTAGGTTACAAAGGAGTTCTCGGAAGAGTTTCGGGTTCCAAAAACTTAACAACGGATGACGTCGGTTGGTTCCCGTTTTATATAAAATAGATTTTAAAAACCCGGAAAAAGATTTTATAAATTTCATATGATCCTTATAAATTCATAAATCAACATAAAAATAATTAGGAAGATATGACAATTATCTATATTTTATTTTGGACATATAAAAATCAAAATACTCAATTAATAATATTTTTAAACATCCAACCACATTTAACACTTTAAATAATTCACAGAATAGATACTGAACACATATAATTATTATTTATTAGCAAAAATAATTACACGATATATCTTGGATATTAAAAAGAAGATCCTTAGTGATTTCTTCTGCTAATTCCGAGGACGGAATCCTTATAAAGGGGGTAGATTGTGATATCCCGTAATTTTAGGAATTAATATTATTAATATCTTGATGATTTTATGTGATTGTTTATAATTGGGAAAGAATAAAGTTGTGGATATTTTATTCCTCTCTGATGAATTCGTGTTTTTAAATGATTAATGTGTTAATTGATAATTGTAGTATCGATCCCTGTCATTATTGTGAGGGTATTTAATTACTTATACTATTTTCAAAAAAAAACATATTCGGTTTTATCTAGATTCTTCCTCGTAGCGGGTGAATTGTGAAAATATTCAAAAATAGTATATAATGACTATTTTGGTACATGTTAAGTGAAGAATTTTATATGTGTTATTTGAATTTTATGATATTTATGTGAATTAGTGAGTAAATATTTAAAAATAAATTATTCCGGTTTGGCGACTCAATATAAGGTTTGAAATGTGATCAGTGATTATACAAAAGGAATTGTAAATAAAGGATTAAATATAAAATTGGTGAGTATGAGATTTTATTATTTGAGAGATGTGATTATGTGTTATCTGATTCATAAATGAGTGACTTTGTGGTCAAAATATTTTTTTATATATATGTTAATGATTTATTGTGTGAAAAATGGGGTTTAATGGATTTTTAAATATTTTTATTAAAACATCGATATATGATTGAATCATGAAACTTATTTTATTACCTCTAAAATACCCTTAGAGACATTTTAAAAATGATAGTTGGATTTATTTTGAGGTGGGAGTATTTTAAAATGATTTAATGAGCTTTATTTATATTTTTGTGCATTATCTTGTAAAATTCGTATAAAATGAACCGTACGCTCAAAAATTATTTTAAAAATATGGGAAGAAAGGTAATTTTATATTCTATATTTTAAAAATAAATTTTGAACAATTATGAAATATTTCGGAGCAGGTTTATATTTTTCAATTTTGTTTTCAGGATTTTCAGCATTTAAATTATATAAGTAAAAATTCAGTTTTTAATTGCCAAAGGACAAAAATGCCCCTGTGCTTTATAATCAAAAACCAGCAGGTCCTGTTCTTTTTGATTTTCACGATCAATCTCTCGGATCCTCCTTGTCTCTCTCGGGTTCTCTCTCTTCTCTCTCTTGCGCTAGAACACAATCACCATTGAATCTTGCTACTTTCTTCGATTTTAGGTTCGATTTGTGTCTCTCTCTTCTCCCTGAGGCGTGTTCTCTGTTTGATTGCGTATATATATGTGTGTTTTCATCTGCTGCGTGTATATACATATATTTGTATAATGGTTTGTATATATGTACTTGGTTGATATTTGAATTTGTTTTACAATTACTACGTTAACTTGTAGTATAATTAGATGAGTTGTGTACTTGTATTAACAAGAGTATATGATCAGATATTAAATTTTTTGAATTAAGAATATGTGTACGAGTGTGATGATTGTGTATATGTTTTTAGAATGGTATTTTAAGAGTGAAAGTAGCAGATTAAATATTTAGAATTATACAAAATCAAGTTGACATTTCAGATTCCTCCTGGTCTGTTTTTGTAGCACAGTTATGGGCTCATTGAGTCAAATTATATGATTAATATTTCTGTAATAATGTGCTTCTTGAACTCTAGATCAAGTATGAAAAATAATTATATGTTAAATAATATTCTGAGTTGGTAGTAAGTTTTAAACTATAATAATGTGTGATACTTGTTATGTGCTATATAATGTGCCATATGTATATATATATATATATCGATATCACGAAAGGGTAGAAATAAGATAATCATTTCAGAAGGATACTAAAGTAACATCTTTTTGCTTATGATAGGATCGGGCATTAAGGGCGTGAGACCAAGCAAAAGAAAAGAAAAAGGGAGAGTTGCATAGGTGTTCAGTAGTTACGGAGGGTTCGAGACGAACAGAACCAGACGTTGGGGATCAAGAATGAAGTTGGATAAGATTTCGTATCAGACCGCATTAACCGCATTAGCGACATATCAAAGAATTAAGAATAGGAAATGGTGACATCTTGAGAAAGCATCATGAGATATTTATGTTATTGCGAGTGTGTAAGATTGCTAAGGACCAAAGGCAAGTATCCCTATCACCACTTATGTTCAAGTGATATTTATTTTGAATCCTATTATGCAAATATTGTTTCCCTATTCTCAGTTCAGAATAGATAAATGTTTTACATATTGCTGAATTAAATGATTCTGTTTATGCAAGTACCCTCTGCTATTCTATGTTCAGAATAGTTAAATGTTTTACTTATCAAATTACTGGATTTATAAATATTTTGGATTTTGAGAAAGATGATTTTGTTGCGAGAATTCCTGCCCAAGTGAATGGGGAAATAAAAGTTATTTAGGATGTCGATTGATTCAGCTCCTTTTTCAATAAAATGGTTTTTAAGATTGGAATGGTTACTGGTTACTGGTTACAGCATAGGTGATCGAGATATCGGTCCCGCTGTAATATCTTTCAAGGCGAGTATATGCCTTTTCTGGTGCCCTATAGGTACCGTATGGCTGTGGGATACGTGTAGTACCTATATTTACGGTATGGCTGCGGGATATCGGTGTTATTTCATGACTGGTCATCAGGAACAACATGAAATATAATTGGTTCCAATCTAAACTGTTGTTTCTAAATTATTTTTGATATTCATAGAATAAATGATTTATCAACTGTTTCTGTTTTGGACTAATGGTGAAAAGCAGTTTTGATTCAGTTTTTTTTATTCATACTGATACTTATTTTGTTAGTAAATATCAAATATGGTATTAGTATAGATGATTGATGTTGACTTCAGTATGGGATGTTGTGAGCATCAAAGTTCGTATTAATATCTAATTTGATATGACAACAAAATGAGTATTAATTTCCAATGTTCGGTTTTGAATGAAGTTTATGATTCATTCCATAATCATTGTTTCATGTTATTGTGGTTTACGATATTTCCGTAAACACTATTTTACAAGTTTTATTCTTGTCAAGATTCAAAGTATTGCTGAAGTATTTCGCTCAAAAATATCAAAATGGTTTTGAATACAATTAAGGAATCAATTATGGGGTTCCTCAAATAAAATTTTATGATTCAGCGATTATGATTTTAAATGTTCTGCACTATTGCAGACGTATGTTTTATATCAAAATGACCTTATATATATTACAATGATCTTGCTGAGCATTTCTTCCGCTCATACTTGCCTGTTTTTAAATTTAACCTCCAGTGAGGATTAACTTGCGCTAATTAGCCGCGTAATTCGAGGAAGCAAAGATGAAGCTTTTGGAAGGTGGTTGGTCCAGGGTTTGCGCAATAGTGTGGGTTTTATTGTGTAAAGTTGTTTATATTATATTTATGATATTTTATAGTTGGGCCTAGTATACTTCTTTTCGAAGTTATACTAGCGGGTTAGTTTTGAATTGGAATTTGTTGAAAAGCGTTTTAAAAGAAAGTGAAAAATTTATTTATGGAATTTGGATATCTTGTTTCTAGAACTGTAACCTTAAATGATCTTGGAGTAGTTTGGGGTCATAAATAATAATTATCTTTCGCTGGCATTTATTTATTGATTTAACAGGTTAATTTGGATTGAAGTTTTATAGTGACGACCAAATCCTCTGACCCCGGATTTGGGGGCGTTATATTAGACCTGGAAAAATGGGTCTGGATCCGAAGAACCGAACCGAAATTCATGAAACCGAGATCCGATCCGAGATCCGAATCATACAATCCGATAATTATCCGAAAACCGATTTAAACCGATCCGAAAAATACCCGAACCGAAAATTTAACCGAAAATGATCCTAAATACAAGATCCGATTATAACTTGGAACTGATTAAAACCGAATAATTTATTACCCGAACCGAATATGACCCGAAATAAGCAAAATTAATACTTTAAACAATTTTATATTTATGATACATACTTATTTAATCATATTCTTTTGTAAAAGTACATTATATTACATTAAAAATACTAAATTAAATAAAAAAGATATTTTTTAAATCTGAAAAACTGAAAAAATAAATAAGTTACGATCCGAAAATATCCGAACCGAATTTAATCCGAACAGAATTTTGTCCGATCTTAATACAAATTTTATCCGATTTTAATCCGAATTAGACCTGAACCGAATCACATCTGCTCTGATCCGAATGGTCTTCAAATATATTATAATCCGAAAGTAGATCCGATCCGAAGTTGATCCGATCCGAAACTGAACCGATTATCCGAATTGTCAGGTCTAGTTACAGTTATTAGATATTTTGATGATTGCATCGTGTTCCTGGTTGAATTTGCAATTGATTCATGTATATCTTAACAACAGACGATTCCTGGTTTGTTCAAATCGAAGGAAATAAAACTCGTCGGAGACGGCGAGTTTCTTGGACTTTTTCCGACCAAGTTCTTGATTGTTTGGTTGATTTGATTACATGTATGAGTTTCTGGTAGCCACGAGTGAATCTGGAGAGTTTGGTGGCCGGAATCGTGTTCTCCGACCAACCTCCGGCGAAAACGACGACGACCACTGCAAAATTACAGTTTGGTCCCCGAAGTTTTGAAGAAGACACAGTTTAGTCCCTGTAGTTTTAGAAATTTCCAAATTTAGGATTGCTGTTTTAAAATTATTTAAAAATCATATTTTCTATTTATTTTAATTACAGAAATTCGATTTTAATTATAAAAATTCTAAAAATTATTATTTTAATTCCAAAAATTATTTTTAATTCAAATATAAATCTGAATTAATTAGTTAATTAATTTTAGTTAATAATTAATTAGTTAGTTGGTCAATTAATTCAAAAATTAATTGATTAATTAATTTAATTAATTATTAAATAATTATTTAATTAGATTTAATTATTTATTTCGATTTAAAAATTCCAAAAAATAGTTTCGAGTTTTAAAATATTATTTTAAATTGTTTTCAAGGCTTGATAATTATCATAAAATTATTTTAAAACCAGATTCGGGTAATCGAACCCTATTTATTGTTTTAAAATGATTCAACGATCCATTTTAATTGCGAAAAATATTTAAAAATTCGTATTAAATATCCCAAAAATCATTTTAACATCAAATCATCTTTGAAAAAGTATTTTCATCGAATATCTTACGTGTTATGTGTTATATGTGAACTGATTGATATGTTATGTGTGTATGTGTATCGTTTGACTGTTTTAATCGTAACTTTCAATCCGTAAATCGGATTTGGGTGAAACGAAGGGTAGATAGAAGTTTATATCGAATAGAATTAAGCGAGATAAGTATTGATAGATACTTGTGATATCTGAGCAGAAGAAGCAAGGCGTAGGAAAGGAAAACAAATAGTCGGAGAATAAGAGATAGTGATTGAAAGCCAGTGAAGTATTAGCGAGTTAAGACAAGGAAAGTGTTCTGAACCTTCTCAAGATATATTGTGAATAATTGATAGTTCTGTTTTATATTGCAAGTGCTTTGAAGCACTGAACCCCCTAAACCTTGATTCCAGTTATTGATCTTTGAGTCGTAAGCTTTATTCAATATGAACCATTGATTGTTGAATACTACTCCACAAATACATACAAACTAAATACCAGTCACTGAACCAAAATTGTTTAAACATTCAAACTTTTATACCTTATACATTGAAAGACCAATCCTTATAACCACAAGACTTTGATTCTTTTGTTATCCAATTCTTGAACCGGCTGATAGCCAATCCTTGTAATTGTTATATTGTTCCCTCATAAAGATTGCAAACCATCTTATGTTTGAAACCCAATGTTGTTTATGATTCTGTTTATTACTTTACGTTGTTTATTTTGTCATTGTTATAGAATTAGATTGTTTTACAAAATATGGACCAGATTCGTGGTCAGACCAGATTGGTGGTCAAGTTAGGCCAATGTGTGCCTTGGATCCAGTAATTAGAGTAGAGCTGTGTGCCTTGCTCGGGGTTAGTGTGTGACTGATCAGCAGCCTAACCTTGGTTTTTAAAATGAAAACTAAATATCCAATTCTAAATCATTGCTTATCCATAAACTTGATACCTTTTGTTGTGTATATGTTGTGTACTTGATGATTTCATGAACAAAACACTTCAGTAGATTTTACTTAGTGAATTAATATAGCACTCGACGGATAAGAATTATAGTCCCGACGGATGACTCATTATAGTCCCGACGGATAATGACTTATTATCCATCAAGTGAGTAGCTTATGTAACAATAAGTCTGTAGCACATTTATGCATTCACCATTGTATAGATTCTGTAAATAGTATTCAAGTCATGTTGACTTTAACTAGATATGCAGAATAGGTTGATTAATTATACATAGATGATGTCTTGTAATTCTGCATAAATGAAATGAAGTCAAGTGCCAGTTTGCTACCCGACGGATAACCTACAATGAAGTCGACGGATGATCAAACAGACAACCCGACGGATGATCAACAACTCGACGGATGATCATGAACCTGATAGATAAAGAATTCAAATATTTGTTGACAGTGACAACATAGTCACATGCGTCGAGTGGATGCAAATGGAATGTGGTAGCCTATTCAACTGGGTTTTCGAGAACAAAGAAGCATTGTCATTTCCATGCTGTTATGAAGAAATTCAAAGATGCCGGAATAGAGTAATGGAGTAGCATTGTAATAGACTAGATAGTTTTTGTTTTATTATCTTGTCTTATTACTTTGTAATCTTGGTGATATATAAACCAAGTAGCAACAACTAAGACACTATCGATCTAAGCAAGAAAGCAGAGAAACATTTGTAAGCAGGATTCTTAGCATTTCTCTGTAGTCTTAGAAGTTCAATTATTGTAAGCAGCTATGAGCATTTCTGCACACAGGGTTCTCTCGATATATAATATATATCTCTGGTGGAATCATTCAAATCCACCAGAAAGTTTTTAAAGACTCTTGTTTTTAATTACTTGTGTCTTGATTCACTTAAGTTTTTATTCCGCATTCTGCTAATCAATACACTTACATTTATATTTGAGTTAGAACATTTTATTTCAAGAAAAAGTTTCAAGAATTCCATTCAACCCCCCTTCTGTAATTCTTGTCATATTGTTAAGGGACTAACAATTGGTATCAGAGCAAGCTCTTAACTTACAAAGAGTTTAAAGATCAAAACAATACAGCAAGATGAACAAGAAGGATGTTAGAGTCAAGATCCCTTTTCTGGATAAAGATAATTACCATCATTGGAAGGTAAAGATGCATCTTCATTTGCTTTCTCAAGATGAGGCCTATATTGACTGCATAGAAAGAGGCCCTCATGTTCCAATGAGAGCAGCAACTGGAAACGAGCCATCAGTCCCCAAGCCAAGGCATGAATGGTATGATCCTGACATTGAACAAGTCACGAAGGATAAAAAGGCTATGAACATCCTGTTTAATGGAGTTGATGGAAATATGTTTGACAACATTATCAACTGCAAAACTGCCAAGGATGTTTGGGATATAATACAGATAATCTGTGATGATACTGAGCAAGTTAGAGAAAACAAGATGCAACACTTGATTCAGCAATATGAGCATTTTCACAATGAAGAAAGTGAGTCTCTCACTGACATTTTTAGTAGGTTTCAAAAACTACTAAATGATCTAAAGTTGCATGGAAGGGTCTATCAGACAAAAGACTCCAATCTGAAATTCCTTAGATCTCTTCTAAAGGAATGGAAACCAATGACAGTCTCATTAAGAAACTCACAGGATTATAAGGAGTTTACTTTGGAGAGATTGTATGGCATCCTGAAAACCTATGAGCTTGAAATAGAGCAGGATGAAAGGATGGAGAGAGGAAATAAGAAAGGAGGATCCATTGCACTAGTTGCTGATTTGGAAAAGGAGAAGGAAGTGAAGATGGAAGATGTTGAATCAACTTTAAGGGTCTGTGAGAACAAGGGCAAGGGGCTTACAGTAGAAAGTGAAGATTCTTTGAGCCAAGATGACATGGAAGACATTGGTGAACACCTAGCATTTCTTTCCAGGAGATTTGCCAAGCTCAAGTTCAAGAAGAACTTTGGAGCAGCCAAGCCAAATAGAAACATGGTGGATAAATCAAAATTTAAATGTTTCAAATGTGGCTTGGCAGGGCACTTTGCCAGTGAGTGTAGGAAGTCAGATTCCAGTAAGAAAAAGTTTGAGCCAGTGGATTATAAGCAAAAATACTTTGAGCTGCTCAAACAAAAGGAAAGGGCTTTCATAACACAAGAAAATGACTGGGCAGCAGATGGTCTGGATGAAGATGAAGATGTCATCTATGTCAATCTAGCCCTAATGGCCAAGTCTGATAAGACAGAAACAAGCTCTTCAAGTAATCAGGTAATTACTACAAACCTTGCACATTTATCTAAAGCTGAGTGTAATGATGCCATAAATGACATGTCTACATAGTTATATTATCTGCGTGTTATACTTAAGTCTCTTACTAAAGAAAATGCTAAAATCAAAGAAAACAATTTATTTTTGAGTGAGAGAAATAATGTGCTTGAGTCTCAGTTTATTGATTTTGAAAAATTAAGAATTGAGTGTAAAATTGCCAAGGAGGAATTAACAGAGTCCTTGAAGAAAGAGGAAATTTTAAAGAAGCAGCTCGAGCGTGAACAAGAGGTGATTAAAGCTTGGAAAACATCTAGGGCTGTCCATGCTCAAATCACCAAAGTTCAAGGAATTGAGTCCTTCTGTGATGAAGCCTGGAAAAAGAACAAAGAGAAACTAGAACCTAATTTGATAGATGGAGTGCTTACAGATATAGACTCGACGGATGATGAGGATCATCCGTCGGATAACAAAAAGTGTTATCCGTCGAATGATGAAAATCCTCATCCGTCGGCTGTGAGCAAGCCTATCAGTAAAGCCAAACTTGTTAAGCTGAATGAGAAGTATGGGTCTGTTTCTAAGAACTTTGTTTCAGGAGAATTGAGTCAAGTTAATAAAGGAAAAAAGGCTAATGTTGGTCACATAACTGTCAAACAGTTAAGTGACAAACTTGAAAAGATTGAGGTAAAAACAGAGACCAAAAAGAAAAACAATAGGAATGGTAAAGTAGGGATTAACAAACACAATAACTACACACCTGATAAATATGCTCCTAGAAAAATCTATGTCAAGTGTGGTAGTGTAAATCATTTTTCTGTTAATTGCAAATCTTCCATGCCTACTTCCATGTCTGTGCAACCTCAATTTCCTAACATGAATGCCATGCCTCCCATGCCTGTTAATGCTATGTCTACACAGAACATGAATGCACAGTTTGCTAATATGCCATTTACACCTAATCCTTATTATGCTGCGTATAGTATGCCACAAATGCCATTTATCATACCTTACTGGAATAATATGTTTGCACATAGCATACCATTTCCTGTTAGTCATAATATGCATGATAATTCTGTTACAATGAATGCTTTCAAAGGCCCAACTCAAATGACTAAGGATGAATCTGAAATTCCTAAGTCAAATAAGATAAATCCTAAGAAACAGAAAAAGAAAGCTAACAAGGCAGGACCCAAGGAAACTTGGGTACCAAAATCAACTTGATTTGATTTTGATGTGTGCAGGGAAACAGAAAGAATCTTTGGTACTTGGATATTGGTTCTTCAAGACACATGACTGGTGATTCTACCCTGCTCACAGAGTTTAAGGAGAGAGCTGGCCTAATTATTACTTTTGGAGATGATAGCAAGGGTTATACTGTGGGATATAGCTTGATTTCAAAGGACAATGTCATCATTGAGGAGGTTGCCTTAGTGGATGGTCTCAAACACAACTTGTTGAGTATCAACCAGCTTTGTGATAAAGGCAACTCAGTAACCTTCAATTCAGAAGCCTGTGTTGTGACTAATAAAAGAAGCAACAAAGTGGTTCTCATTGGTGTGAGAAAAGGAAATATGTACCTAGTTGATTTCAACTCATCTAATGCAGAATCTGTAACTTGCCTTCTCAGTAAAGCAAGTCAGGATGAAAGTTGGCTATGGCACAAGAAGCTATCCCATTTAAACTTCAAGACCATGAATGAGCTAGTGAAGAAAGAACTGGTTAGAGGCATTCCTCAAGTGGAGTTTTCTAAGGATGGACTGTGTGATGCCTGCCAAAAAGGGAAGTAGATTAAAACATCATTCAGGAAGAAACTTGATTCAACAATTGAAGAGCCTTTGCAACTGCTTCACATGGATTTATTTGGACCAGTCAATGTATAGTCCATCTCAAGGAAAAGATTTTCCCTAGTAATTGTAGATGATTTCTCAAAGTTCTCTTGGACATATTTCCTAAAGTCTAAAGATGAGGCTAGTGAAATCATCATCAATCACATAAGGCAAGTCAATAATCATCCTGATTTCAAGGTTAGAATGTAGCGCCCTCCAAACCCGGGTCAGAAGTTTGGGGTCCACATACACACCTTATTTATAACCTGCTTATAACAATAATAAAGATAATAATCATATACAGTGACCCTACTTACCAACTACCACGGACCGCAACAGGTTAAATATGCATACAAGCCAAACATCTCTACTTATATTACAAACCGTTCAAATCCCAACTATCCAACTCATAACTGAGTATTAAACATTATTACAAACTTTTACAAACTCAAATTATCCCAAAAGAAGCATACTAGTTTAACTCGATCAACCTGAACCCCTAGCTCTCGCGCTGGACTGGGGATCCTCGGTACCAACCGGTTCCTTCTTAACTGGAAAAGAACAGAAACAATATCGCACAATTGAGCTAACTAGCTCAGCAAGTCATAATGACAAAACTGAGAATAATGATCATCAGGTGTACATGGTTATGATATCAAGTGAACAATGGATTATGATTTAGAATTGGATAATAATATTTTCATGTTAAAAACCAAGGTTAGGCTGCTGATCAGTCACGCACTAACCCCGAGCAAAGCACACATCACTGCTCTAACAACTGGATCCAAGGCACACATTGGCCTAACTTGACCATTATATGGTCTGACCACGAATCTGGTCCACAATTTTATAAAAACAATCCGATTCTAACAGAATAACAGAATAAGCAATAATAAACAATAACCAGAATCATTAACAACATTTGACGTTCAATAATGAAATGGTTTTAATCTGTATAAGGATCAAAAGAACATTTTTAAAGTTTGGATGCTAGGTGATGAAAAAATTGGCTAACAAAGAATCAATGTTTCAGGGTTTCAAGGATTTGGTCTTTCAAAGCGTAAAATACAAAGGTTTGAATGTGTAAGCAATCTGGTTCAGTGTTTAATATTTATTTTGTATGTATTTGTGGAGTAGTATCGTATATTTGAGGTTCGTGTTTGGGTATACAACAATCAATGGTCTAGAAAGAATCAGGTTACGACTCAAGATCAATAACTGGAATCAAGGTTTAGGGTTCAGTGCTTCAAAGCACTTGCAATATAAAACAGGAATATCAGTCACGACAATATCTCAAGAAAGTTCAGAACACTTGCCTGGTATTAGCTTACTACACTGCACTCGCTTCCAATTACAATCGTCTTACTCCTCAACTACCTGTTTCCCTTTCCTACATCTTGCCTCTTCTGCTCACATATCATAAGCATCTATCAATATTCAACTCATAGGATTTTATTCAACACATACTTCTATCTACCCTTCGTTTCACCCAAATCCGATTAACGGATTGAAAGTTACGCAATAAACCAGTAAACATCGAATATACAGACCGACAGTCAACCAACAAGTCACATATAAGACATAACACGTCACATAATCAATGATATATCATTTATAAATAAGTCTCGGGTCATAAACAGGCTTTCAGGTATTTAAAATGATTTTTAAAACATTTTTCGGAATTAGAACGGGTCGTTGGATCAATTTCGGGGTAATAAACAGGGTTCGGTTGGCCAATTCTGGCTCCGAAACAATTTTATAATAATTATCGAGCCTTGGAAATAATTTAGAATAATATTTTAAAGCTCGAAACTATTTTTTGGAATTTTTAGATCATTTATAAATAATTAAATTTAATTAAATAATTAATTAAATTAAATTAATAATTAGTTAAATCAATTAATTTTCGAATTAATTGACCAATTAATCAATTAAAAATTAACTGAAATTAATTAACTAATTAATTCAGATTTAGTTTTGAATTAAAAATAATTTTCGGAATTAAAATAATAATTTTTGGAATTTTCAGAAATTAAAAACGAATTTTTATAATAAAAATAAATAGGAAATATGATTTTTAAATATTTTTAAAATAGGAACCCTATTTTTGCAAATTCTGGAAACTTCAGGGACCAAACTGTATCGTCCCCAAAAGTTCAGGTACCAAACTGTAATTTTCCAGGGGGGTCGCCGGAAAACACCCTGTCTCGCCGCAGAACACGATCCAGGGATGCTCAGGCCACCACCACCTCCAGATCACATCTACGCAACACCAGGAACACAACCATGCAATCAATTCATCCTAACAATCCCTGAGTTGGCCGAAAAATGGCCGGGAAGTTCGCCGGTTTCCGGCGAACTCGACGTAACTTTAAAATCACAACTCCCTTCTCTACAAACCTCGTTGATTCATGAAACTTGTACGACTGGATTGCAAATTTCATAGAGAACACAACCCACTATACCACAACATCAATCTATTCCAAAATAATAAACCCCCAAATTTCAATTAAAAACATTCATACGGGTTATAAACCCTAATTTTAAAATTCGAAAATCAAACTCAAATTTGAACATGTTATTGAACTCCAAATCAACGTATGACATATGAAAATCATCAGGAAAACAAGCTCTACAACATGCAATCATCAAATCATACAAACAATCATCTGAACAAAAATTCATATTTTTAATAAAATTAATTCGAAAATAAATAAAAATATAGAAAAATAACCTTAATTTCTGCAGTAAAACGAAGCTCAGAATCTAGTAGAACACTTCAAATCCTTCGTTTTGGTTATTCAAGCTTTGAAAACAGAGATCGGTAACGCCTTCGTTTTGCTGTTTGATTCTTAGAACAGTTTATGAAATTAGGGTTTTTCTCTGAAAATTATAAAATTAACTATCTGTAAATGATTTTGATACGAAATAAAATACGGGAAAAGGCTATTTATAATTACGGAAAATTAGCATCTCCTTGGATCATTCCGGATATAAAACGGTACGTTTATTTATAAAAACTAATCCAAACAGTATCGGTTTTCGGGATAATTATCCAAACCAGTACAATTTGTACTGTGGTCTTGGTCTCAGCGCCTGGTTACACGTACTACGAGGTGATAATTGGGATAGTTTAATAAAAAGCTTCTGTTTATCGAAAATACGAGTTTTATAGATTTACCGAAACAAATATTGTATCAAAAATGTTGCGCCGAGACCCGCGCAGGACAAACCGTACGCCGGATCGAAAAAGTCGAAACATGGAATATGTTCGGAATATTACAATTAGGTTAGGAAGGAGTTCTCGGAAGAGTTTCGGGTTCCAAAAACGTAACAACAGATGATGTCGGTTGGTTCCCGTTTTTATAAAATAGATTTTAAATACTCGGAAAAAGATTTTATAAATTTCATATGATTCTTATAAATCCTTAAATCAACATAAAAATAATTAGGAAGATATGACAATTATCTATATTTTATTTTGGACATATAAAAATTAAAATACTCAATTAATAATATTTTTAAACATCCAAACACATTTAACACTTAATAATTAATTCACATAATGGATACTGAACACATATATTAATCATTTATTAATAACATAATTACACGATATATCCCGGATATTACATCCTTCCCCCCTTAAAAGGATTCTGTCCTCAGAATCTCCTAAGAAAACAAATGAGGGTACTTTTCTCTCATATCACTTTCTAACTCCCAGGTTGACTCTTCAACCTTTGGGTTTCTCCACAATACTCTTACTAGCTTTACCACTTTATTCCTCAATACTTTCTCTCTTTCCTCTAGAATTTCTATCGGACTCTCTACATATGACAAATCTGTCTGAAGCTCTATTGGCTCATATTCTATTACATGCCTGGAGTCTGGATTATATTTCTTAAGCATCGATACGTGAAAAACATTGTGAATGTGCTCCATATACGGCGGTAATGCCAACTCGTAAGCTACTTTGCCAACGCGCTTTAGGATCTCAAAGGGTCCGACATATCTTGGGCTTAGCTTCCCTTTCTTCCCAAACCTCGTTAGTCCTTTCCATGGTGATACTTTCAGTAATACCAAGCTTCCTTCTTCAAATTCCATGTCTTTTCTTGACTGGTCTGCATATTTCCTTTGACGGTCTTGTGCCGCTATCAATCTTTTCTGGATTATTTCAACAACTTCCTTTGTCTGCTGCACCAATTCAGGTCCAAGTATTTTGCGTTCTCCTACTTCGTCCCAATGCACTGGAGATCTGTATTTGCGTCCATAAAGGGCTTCATAAGGTGGCATTCCAATACTGGCGTGATAACTGTTATTATAAGCAAATTCTACCAGAGGTAAATGCTCGTCCCAACTTCCTTTGAAATTAATTGCACAAACACGTAACATATCCTTGATTGTCTGGATCGTTCTTTCACTTTGGCCATCCGTCTGGGGGTGATAAGCCGTACTCATATTTAATCTCGTTCCCAAACATTCTTGAAAACTTTTCCGGAAATCTTGAATTAAACCTTGGGTCTCGATCAGATACGATAGATATAGGAACTCCATGACGAACTACTATTTCCTTCAGGTACATATGGACTAGCTTGTCGAGCGAAAATCTTTCATTTATAGGCAGAAAATGAGCTGACTTGGTAAGTTTATCCACTATAACCCAAATGGCATCATGATTAGCCCTTGTCCTTGGTAATCCAACTATGAAATCCATGGTAATATGTTCCCACTTCCACTCTGGAATCTCCAATGGCTGTAACAATCCACTTGGTCTCTGATGCTCTGCTTTAACTCTCTGACAGGTATAACATTTGCTACCCATTCCGCAATTTCCCTCTTCATATCTGGCCACCAATAATTCTCCTTTAAATCTCTGTACATCTTGGTACTTCCTGGGTGGATGGAATATCTTGAACTATGTGCCTCTTGTAAAATTTCATTCTTTAACTCCGTCACTGGTGGAATCCAAATTCTAGATGAAAACCTCAAAATACCTTGATCATCCTTTTGCGTACATAATTCTTCACCTACCAAACGATTTAGATCTTGATCCATTACATCTTCCTGACATTTCTTTATTTTCTTCAATAACTCCGGTTGGAAAGTTATACTGTACACTTTCGCTTCCTCAGGCTTGCAAACTCTAATCTCCAATTCCAATTTCTGAAATTCCTTACATATCACTTCAGGTACTGATAACTCATTTAACCTTTCCTTCCGACTTAACGCGTTTGCTATAACGTTTGCTTTACCGGGATGATAATTAATCGAGCAGTCATAATCTTTGATCAATTCTAACCATCTCCTTTGCCTCATATTAAGTTCCTTCTGTGTGAATATGTACTTTAAGCTTTTGTGATCCGTGAAAATTTCGCACTTTTCTCCATACAGATAATGTCTCCAAATCTTCAAAGCGAAAACTCTGGCTGCTAGTTCCAAATCATGAGTAGGATACTTTTGTTCGTGTGGTTTCAATTGCCTTGACGCATATGCAATCACCTTATCGTGCTGCATTAAAACACATCCTACTCCTTTGTGAGAAGCATCGCTATAAATTACGAAATTCCCTTGATCATCTGGAAGTGACAAAACAGGTGTCGTGATTAATCTTTGCTTCAATTCCTGAAAACTTCCTTCGCACTTGTCGTTCCATATAAACTTTTCGTTCTTTCGCGTAAGCTTTGTCAGTGGTGTTGCAATCCTTGAGAAATTCTGGATGAACCGACGATAATATCCCGCCAATCCCAAGAAACTTCTTACCTCGGTGGGTGTTCTCGGTCTCTCCCAATTCGTAATTGCTTTGATCTTTGCCGGGTCCACTTTGATCCCTTCGTTACTAACTATGTGTCCTAAGAACTGAACTTCATGTAGCCAAAACTCACACTTCGAGAATTTAGCATATAACTTCTTTTTCCTTAAAATCTCCAAAGCTGTTTTCAAATGTTCCGCATGATCATCTTCCGTCTTTGAATAAATTAAAATTTCGTCTATAAACACAATAACGAACTTGTCCAAATACTCCTTGAAAATTATGTTCATTAAATCCATAAACGCTATCGGGGCATTAGTCAATCCAAAAGACATTACTAGAAATTCATAATGTCCATACCTCATTCTGAAAGCTGTCTTTGGTATATCTTCTGGCTTGATCTTCAGTTGATGATATCCCGATCTTAAATCAATTTTGGAGAAGTACTTGGCTCCCTTCAATTGGTCAAACAAATCGTCAATCCTAGGTAACGGATACTTGTTCTTGATTGTAAGCTTATTGAGTTCTCTATAGTCGATGCACAGTCTCATGCTTCCATCTTTCTTCTTGACAAATAATACCGGGGCTCCCCACGGGGATACGCTGGGTATGATTACTCCTTTCTCTAACAACTTCTGCAATTGCTTCGCTAGCTCTTTCATCTCAACAGGCGCCATTCTGTATGGGGCCTTGGCCACTGGTTCTGTTCCAGGTGCTAAGTCGATCGCAAACTCAATTTCTCTATCTGGAGGAAGTCCTGGTAACTCATCGGGAAACACATCTGGAAATTCATTCACTACTGGAATATCTTCAAGTTTTGCTGGCTCCTGACTTCTATCGATCACATATGCTATGAAATGCTCGCATCCTTGCCGTAATAACTTCTTGGCTTGAATCATTGTTAAGAACTTCTTTACTTGCTTCTGGCCCTTGAACGTTTCTATTCTTTCGTCTGGCGTCTTCACCATTACCTTCTTATTTCGACAATCTATCTGGGCATCGTGCTTAGATAATCAATCCATCCCTAATATAATGTCAAATTCTCCTAACTTAAATGGTATTAAATCTACATAAAACTTACTACCAGAAATCTCAATCTCATAATTCTCACAAACTTGATTACCAGATACACGTTCTTGATTTGCTAATTCCACAGTCATTATTTCATTTAAATACTCAACTGGATAATTTAACTTGCTAACAAAATCTTATGAAACAAACGATTGAGTTGCTCCCGAATCTATTAATACTTTGGCACATAAAGAATTCACATTAAGCGTACCTGCCATGACATCCGTATCCTGGATAGCATCCTTCACAGATATGTCAAAAACTCTAGCCTTTGAAGTCTCATTCACTGCTGGGGTAGATCCCATAATCCTCAATGCATTACTTACTGGGGCTGGTGTCTTGCAATCCCTGGCTATATGTCCTGGCTTCCCACATTTAAAGCACGTAAATCCAATGGCTGGAACCTTCACTGCTGGATTCCGGATAGGCTGATCCTTATTTGCTGGTTCTCTTGCTGGCTGATTTCGGCACTCCCTTGAATAGTGCCCTTTCTGGTTGCACTTAAAACAAACTACATTCAACTTATTACAAACTACCCCATGCTTCTTCCCACATACTTGACAATCTGGAAAAGTTAATCTCAACTGATTCGACTGATTCGCATTAACTGGACGGTTGCCCTGGCCTCCGTCGCTTGCATTTTGTCTCCTGAAATTAAAATTCCTCCCTGGCTGAAACTTGTCCTTCTTAAAATTTGGAAACTTCCCTGGTTGTAACTGGCCCTCATTCCCTTCAAATTTCCTTTTCTTGCTTTCCTTTTCCTTCTGGAACATCTCACTCTCTTTCTCTGCGATCATAGCCTTCTGTACCACTCCTGCATAGGTATCCAATTCAAAAATGGCTACCTTCCCTCTATTCCATGGTTTTAAACCTTGCTGGAATCTTTTAGCCTTCTTCCTGTCAGTATCCACATACGACGGCACATACCTTGACAATTCTTCAAACTTACCCTCATAATCTGTTATCGACATATTCCCTTGCTTTAATTCTAAAAACTTCATCTCCATTTGATCTTGGACAAACTGAGGAAAATACTTTTCTAAAAACAATTTCTTAAACCTCTCCCAAGTAATAACATCTGTACCTTCCAATGTCTTCACCATCTCCCACCAATAGGTGGCCTCATTCTTCAGATAGTAACTTGCAAACTCAACCTTCTATTCTTCCTTTACTTTCACTAAGGCAAATCCCTTCTCTATTTCCTTTAACCAAACATTTGCTTCAATCGGCTCTAGGGATCCCTTGAATTCTGGTGGGTTTATTGCCTGAAAAGTTTTGAAAGTTACCTAGGGATTGGTATGTCTTTGTTGTTGTTATGCCAGGTGAACTGTTTGTTGGGCCAAGATTTGAAGAATCTGGGCTATTGCTGGGTCCATGGGTCCTGGGTTCACATTTGGATTTGTATCATCTTGGTTGTTATTGTTATTGGTTTCTTCATTCTGGGTGTTGGTGCGGGTATTTTTTCTAGGATGCATTTTTCTGTAAAGAATCAAACAACTTATTTAGCTTTTAAACCAAATTCTTTGCAGAAAAGAAAAGTTTTGTAAAACAGAAATATCTCTTTTTGAAAATAGTTGTAACTAAGTAAATTGCATGCTTCTTTACAGAATATAAAAAGTTATGGGAAACAGGGTACATGGTATCACAGGGGTATAACTGGTGCAATAAATAAGGTAAAGTAAAACAGGTACAGTAAAATGAATGACAATACTGGAAAAGAAAGGTGCTGATGTATATAGATCAAAAGTTTTGGGTAGTACAAGCGTAAAGATGCTTCGAAAGTAAAAGCAAAAGGGGTACAACAACCTACTCACTAGTCAGCATAGCTAGTCTATAAATACAACTCAAAAGTCTACTGATACACACTACACACTACTGCACATACTACACAACCATAATAACACTGCTCAGCATCTCTATCTCTGGATCTCTGACTCAACTCCAAGGAAACTCTGGTCCTGCCAGCCTCTCAAAGTCCTCCATCACCTCAGTAGCCCAGCCCATCAGTGCATCAGGGCCTCTGCCGGGTAGTGTAGCTCCATGTAGCCTAGCCTCAAGAACCCTCTGTGTCACATGAATCTCCTCTCGAAGCTCCCTCACACCATGATCAACATCAATAGTCCTAATGATATTCTGTAGCTCTCTGATCTGGGCCAACAAGGAATCACGCTCCAATAGAAGAGCCTCATACCGGTAGTAAGGAACTGGGGGCAATGTAGACTGGAATGGGGCACTCGCAACTGAATGCCCAGTGGAATCTGAATCAGCTGGTGGGGGTCCTCTGGTATCCCAACTGAAGGCTCTGAGTGATCAGCTGATACGGAGATAAAAGAGTCGGCCATCGCTGCTATCTGAAATTATATCGCAATATAAGAATCTCGAACCATAACACGAATTACACTAATACCTATTATACCGAAGCACTCAACATCTCGACGTTCTATCTTTATATTCCTTACTTCTAATCCTAACCCTCTACCCATTCCCGTCAACCTAGGCTTGTGTCAGTGACTTATAACCTGTAGCTCTAATACCAAACCTGTGGCGCCCTCCAAACCCGGGTCAGAAGTTTGGGGTCCACACACACCTTATTTATAACCTGCTTATAACGATAATAAAGATAATAATCATATGCAGTGACCCTACTTACCAACTACCACGGACCGCAATAGGTTAAAGTATGCACACAAGCCAAACACATCTACTTATATTACAAACCGTTCAAATCCCAACTATCCAACTCATAACTGAGTATTAAACATTATTACAAACTTTTACAAACTCAAATTATCCCAAAAGAAGCCTACTAGTTTAACTCGATCAACCTGAACCCCTAGCTCTCGCGCTGGACTGGGGATCCTCGGTACCAACCGGTTCCTTCTTAACTGGAAAAGAACAGAAACAATATCGCACAAATGAGCTAACTAGCTCAGCAAGTCACAATGACAAAACTGAGAATAATGATCATCAGGTGAACATGGTTATGATATCAAGTGAACAATGGATTATGATTTAGAATTGGATAATTATATTTTCATGTTAAAAACCAAGGTTAGGCTGCTGATCAGTCACGCACTAACCCCGAGCAAAGCACACAGCACTGCTCTAACAACTGGATCCAAGGCACACATTGGCCTAACTTGATCATTATATGGTCTGACCACGAATCTGGTCCACAATTTTATAAAAACAATCCAATTCTAACAGAATAACAGAATAAGCAATAATAAACAATAACCAGAATCATTAACAACATTTGACGTTCAATAATGAAATGGTTTTAATCTGTATAAGGATCAAAAGAACATTTTCAAAGTTTGGATGCTAGGTGATGAAAAAATTGGCTAACAATGAATCAATGTTTCAGGGTTTCAAGGATTTGGTCTTTCAAAGCATAAAATACAAAGGTTTGAATGTGTAAGCAATCTGGTTCAGTGTATAATATTTAGTTTATATGTATTTGTGGAGTAGTATCGTATATTTGAGGTTCGTATTTGGGTATACAACAATCAATGGTCTAGAAAGAATCAGGTTACGGCTCAAGATCAATAACTGGAATCAAGGTTTAGGGTTCAGTACTTCAAAGCACTTGCAATATAAAACAGGAATATCAGTCACGACAATATCTCGAGAAAGTTCAGAACACTTGCTTGGTATTAGCTTACTACACTGCACTCGCTTCCAATTACAATCATCTTACTCCTCAACTAACTGTTTTCCTTTCCTATGTCTTGCCTCTTTTGCTCACATATCATAAGCATCTATCAATATTCAACTCATAGGATTTTATTCAACACATACTTCTATCTACCCTTCGTTTCACCCAAATCTGATTAACGGATTGAAAGTTACGCAATAAACCAGTAAACATCGAATATACAGACCGACAGTCAACCAACAAGTCACATATAAGACATAACACGTCACATAATCAATGATATATCATTTATAAATAAGTCTCGGGTCATAAACAAACTTTCAGGTATTTAAAATGATTATTAAAACATTTTTCGGAATTAGAACGGGTCGTTGGATCAATTTTGGGGTAATAAACAGGGTTCGGTTGGCCAATTCTGGGTCCGAAACAATTTTATAATAATTATCGAGCCTTAGAAATAATTTAGAATAATATTTTAAACCTCAAAACTATTTTTCGGAATTTTTAGATCATTTTTAAATAATTAAATCTAATTAAATAATTAAATAAAATCAATTAATAATTAATTAAATCAATTAATCAATTAATTTTCGAATTAATTGACCAATTATTCAATAAAAAATTAACTAAATTTAATTAACTAATTAATTCAGATTTATTTTTGAATTAAAAATAATTTTCGGAATTAAAATAATAATTTTTGGAATTTTCAAAAATTAAAAATGAATTTTTATAATAAAAATAAATAGGAAATATGATTTTTAAATATTTTTAAAACAGGAATCCTATTTTTGCATCGTCCCCAAAAGTTCAGGGACCAAACTGCATCGTCCCCATAAGTTCAGGTACCAAACTGTAATTTTCCACGGGGTCGCCGGAAAACACCCTGTCTCGCCGGAGAACATGATCCAGGGATGCTCAGGCCACCACCACCTCCATATCACATCTACACAAACCAGGAACACAACCATGCAATCAATTCATCCTAACAATCCCTGAGTTGGCCGGAAAATGGCCGGGAAGTTCGCCGGTTTCCGGCGAACTCGACGTAACTTTAAAATCACAACTCCCTTCTCTACAGACCTCGTTGATTCATGAAACTTGTACGACTGGATTGCAAATTTCACAGAGAACACAACCCACTATACCACAACATCAATCTATTCCAAAATAAGAAACCCCCAAATTTCAATTAAAAATATTCATACGGGTTATAAACCCTAATTTTAAAATTCGAAAATCAAACTCAAATTTGAACATGTTATTGAACTCCAAATCAGACGTATGACATATGAAAATCATCAGGAAAACAAGCTCTACAACATGCAATCATCAAATCATACAAACAATCATCCGAACAAAAATTCATATTTTTAATAAAATTAATTCAAAAATAAATAAAAATATAGAAAAATAACCTTAATTTCTGCAGTAAAACGAAGTTCAGAATCTAGTAGAACACTTCAAATCCTTCGTTTTGGTTATTCAAGCTTTGAAAACAGAGATCGGTAACGCCTTTGTTTTGCTGTTTGATTCTTAGAACAGTTTATGAAATTAGGGTTTTTCTCTGAAAATAATAAAATTAACTATCTGCAAATGATTTTGATACGAAATAAAATACGGGAAAAGACTATTTATAATTACGGAAAATTAGTATTCCGTTGGATCATCCCGGATATAAAACGGTAAGTTTATTTATAAAAACTGATCCAAACGGTATCGATTTTCGGGATAATTATCCAAACTAGTACAATTTGTACTGCAGTCTTGGTCTCAGCGCCTGGTTACACGTACTACGAGGTGATAATTGGGATAGTTTAATAAAAAGCTCCCGTTTATCGAAAATACGAGTTTTATTGATTTACCGAAACAAATATTGTATCAAAAATATTGCGCCGGGACCCGCGCAGGACAAACCGTACACCGGATCGAAAAAGTCGAAATATGGAATATGCTCGGAATATTACAATTAGGTTAGGAAGGAGTTCTCGGAAGAGTTTCGGGTTCCAAAAGCGTAACAACAGATGACGTCGGTTGGTTCCCGTTTTTATGAAATAGATTTTAAATACTCGGAAAAAGATTTTATAAATTTCATATGATTCTTATAAATCCATAAATCAACATAAAAATAATTAGGAAGATATGACAATTATCTATATTTTATTTTGGACATATAAAAATTAAAATACTCAATTAATAATATTTTTAAACATCCAAACACATTTAACACTTAATAATTAATTCACATAATGGATACTGAACACATATATTAATCATTTATTAATAACATAATTACACGATATATCCCAGATATTATATAGAAGAATCAGGAGTGACAATGGAACTGAGTTCAAGAATTCTGTCATGAGAGCATTTTGTGAGGAACATGGGATTCTGCATGAGTTTTCACCAGCAAGGACTCCACAACAGAATGGAGTAGTAGAAAGGAAGAACAGATCACTTATTGAAGCTGCAAGGACAATGCTCGAAGAATCTAAACTGCCAACATATTTCTGGGATGAAGCTGTAAATACTGCATGCTACACTCAGAATATTTCTTTGGTTAATCAAGCCAGATGCATGACTCCATATCAATTGTTCAAGAACAAGAAGCCAACTCTAAATTTTCTTCATGTCTTTGGCTGCAAGTGCTTTATTCTGAGAAATCAAACTGATCAAAATGGGAAATTTGATGCTAAAGCAGATGAAGGAATTTTTGTTGGGTATGCTGTTGGTAAAGCATATAGAGTCTACAATCTAAGAACCAATATTGTTGTGGAATCAATACATGTTGTGTTTGATGATAAAAAGATTGAAGGACTGAAAGATGGAGATTACCATGAGAGCCTCAAATTCGATAATGTGGAGATGGTTAGTGATGAAAGTGATGAAAAAACAGTATCCAAAGATAATGCAGATAAATCTACGTTATTCGTCGGGAGACAACCAGCTTCATCCGTCGGTACTCAAATTTCACCATCCGTCGGGTTTTCAAAAGGAGCAGGAAGTCAAGATAGATCACCTATAGAAAGTTCCCCTTTCTCAAATCAAAGATCCACAAACTCAGGGGGGGTTTCTAACAATCAAAACTTAATCACACATTAAGACAACAATGAGGTTTCTTCATCTAGAGCTAATCTACCTCAACAAAGGATAATGACAAAGGATCACCCCTTTGAGCTTATCATTGGTGATGTGTCTTCTAGAGTTCAAACAAGAAGAGCAACTCAGGAAGAATGTCTATACAGCAGCTTTCTTTCCAAGGAAGAACCAAAGAAGGTTAAAGAAGCTTTGTTGGATCCTGATTGGATTTTAGCTATACAGGAGGAGCTAAACCAATTTGAAAGGAATAATGTATGGAAGCTGGTGCCCAAGCCTAAATGAGAGAATCCAATATATACCAAATGGGTATTCAGAAACAAGATGGATGAAAATGGCATAGTAGTCAGGAACAAAGCTAGATTGGTTGCTAAGGGCTATTGCCAGCAAGAAGGAATAGATTTTGATGAAATATTTGCTCCTGTTGTAAGACTTGAAGCCATCAGAATCTTCTTAGCCTATGCAGCCCATGCCAATTTCAAGGTCTATCAAATGGATGTCAAAAGTGCCTTTTTGAATGGAGATTTGGAGGAAGAAGTCTATGTCAGTCAACCTCCTGGCTTTGAAGATCCAAATTTTCCAGAACATGTCTATTATCTTTTGAAAGCACTTTATGGACTGAAGCAAGCACCTAGAGCCTGGTATGACACTTTATCAAAGTTCCTTTTGGAAAATCACTTCAAAAGAGGTACTGTAGATAAAACTTATTTTTTTAGAAATGTTAATGGCTCTAGTATACTTGTTCAAATTTATGTAGATGATATTATTTTTGGCTCTACAGATGAGAAACTTTGCAAAAAGTTTGCCAAATTGATGCAAAGTAAGTATGAAATGAGTATGATTGGGGAACTAACTTACTTTCTTGGCTTACAAGTTAAGCAAGTTAGTGATGGAATATTCATTAGTCAAACTAAATATATTTTTGATCTTTTAAAGAAGTTTGATCTAATGGATTGTACATCTGCAAAAACTCCCATGGCCACTGCAACTAAGCTTGAGTTAAACACTACTGAAAAGTCTGTGGATATTTCAAGTTATAGAGGCATGGTTGGCTCACTTTTGTACTTAACAGCTAGTAGGCCAGATATAATATTTGCTACATGTTTATGTGCTAGATTTCAGGCTGATCCTAGAGAATCTCACTTAATAGCTATTAAGAGAATTTTCAGATATCTCAAGGGAACACCAAATCTTGGCATTTGTTACCCTAGAGATTCTGGTTTTGATCTAACTGGTTATTCAGATGCAGATTATGCAAGTTGTAGAATTGATAGAAAAAGTACAACAGGAACCTGTCAATTTCTAGGAAACAAGCTTGCGTCCTGGTTCAGTAAAAAGTAAAATTCAGTTTCTACTTCTACAGCTGAAGCTGAATATATTGCTGCTGGTAGTTGCTGTGCACAGATATTATGGATGAAAAATCAATTGCTAGACTATGGTTTGCAAGTTGAAAGGATTCCTATTTTCTGTGATAACACAAGTGCAATTTCCATTACTGAAAATCCAGTACAACATTCAAGGACAAAGCACATAGATATCAAGTACCATTTAATAAGAGAACATGTAATGAATGGTACTGTGGAACTACATTTTGTTCCAAGTGAGAAGCAGCTTGCAGATATCTTTACTAAGCCACTGGATGAATCCACCTTTTCAAGGTTGTTAAGTGAGTTAGGTATGCTTAATTACTCTTAAATCTATCTGAGTTAATTTGCAAGTTGAAATGCAGCCAGAAACTTAATTGATTTTTCAATCTCGGATGAAATTTTGGCTAAGTCAAAATTTACATCTCGATAGATGATCTTTATCCATCGAGTTTGATCATTCGTCGATATACTATTTGCTAACAAAAATCAATTATGTTTCTGGATTATTTTATGTCTCGATGGATAACCGTTTATCCTCATCCGTCGAATTGTCTTAATCTCAGCCGTTAATTCCCTGTACATTATCCATCGAGTATACTTACAGTTTGTAAGCATAACACGATGGATAATGGGTGGAATTTTTACAGTTTATTTTTAAACGGCTATTTTAGGCAATTTCTATTGGTTACTTTATTTTACTTTATTATTTTTATCAGTTATTTTTGAGATAGCATAAAAGCTTATTTCATTGTAATTGCTTTTCTTTTATTATTCTCAATTCAACTGCTCTTATTTCATTCTCTCTCAAAGTACTTATTCTCTTTCTCTTCAAGCTCTTATTCTCTAACAATGGCACATGTTGTAAAGATTATGTCTCAAACTGGATTCATTTATGAGAAGAACAATTTCACCGCACTAGTGAACAAGGGTATTCAGCAATCTGGAGACTATCACAGGATGATGGACTTTGTGAAGAGTTGCAAGCTCAACTATGCCATGCTGGAATCACCCACAATCTTCTGTGAAGTTATTGAAGAGATGTGGACCACTGCTACCTACAACTCTACAGATAAGACCATCACTCTAACCATTAAAGGTAAGAATTCTGTATCAACGGTGATGTGATAAAAGCATGTTTCAAAATTCCTGATAACAATGTGACTTCACTACACACTGACACTGATATAATCAATATGCTTAATTTCATGCACTATGCACTCCCTACTTCTAAACTGAGTGATATTAGGAGAATGGGTCTTAGGAAAGAGTGGAGTTTCTTGTGTGATGTAGTTACAAAGGTTTTCTCAAGAAAGGTCAGTAATTTTGATTCAGTGAATATTTCCATGCTTAACATGCTCTACATGCTAGTTACAGATAAATTCTACAATTTCAGTGACCTTATCTTATTTGAGTTAGGTTTTAAACTAGGAGAGTTAAATAAAAGAGATAAGAATGTGTATTATGCTAGATTTCTTATGTTATTAGCTAACCACCTCTGTGAAGAGATTGCGCTTAAGAACCCTAACAACAAACTAGATTGTTGGGTTCAAGAGAGAAGGCTCATTGCAGATTTGATCAGGGCTAATCATCACAAGGATGTGCCAATGTTCTATTTTCCTGTAATGCAAGCACCTCAGGTAAGTGAGGTAAGTTCACTTATCCCTACAACTATTCCAACCTCTATAATTTCTTTGAGTTCAAGTGTGGCTATGGCAACTATGTCAATGACCAACCAGTTGTCTACCAAAGCTAACAAACCTACAATTATTTCAAAATCCAAATCAAAGAAAGCCCCCTCTGGTATCTCCCAAAAGATGCCAGTTGAAAAATCCACTAAAGCCAAAGAGGGGAGTGTGAAGGAGGGTAAGTTAGGTGAGGGAAGGGGTGAACATAAAAGAAACCCCAAGAATAAGGTTGTAGAGTTGAGTGAATTCCAGCCTAGCCACACTGCAGTTTCTAAACAAACTGCAGTGCTTAATGATAAGTGGCATTTTATACCACTTAGAACGTCTTATAATAGCTTAAATTGGTGTCTTGAAATCAAGTATTTTGTGTATTTGATGCGTTTTTCTAGTGTTTGTGCATTTCAGGGTATTAGTTGCATTTCGGGGGAGAATTCATCAATAATAAGTCTTGGCATGTGTTTAACATTGTAAGTGGGAAGAGAGGAGCAGATTACAGCGAATAAACGGAGCAAACAGACCAATTTTCCAGAAGGGGTCTGAGCGCCCGCTCAGCTATGCTGAGCGGCCGCGCAGGAAGCTGAGCGCCCGCTCAGCTATGTTGAGCGGCCGCGCAGGGTCGTAAATTCAGATTAAATATTTTAGACTTCTAATTCTGTTTGGCTTCCAACTTTTGAGTAATCTGGGTTTTATGGGACTCATATATAAGTAGATTTCAGAGACGTTTCATGTGTGTTGGATCGTGGTATTAATCAAGGAGCGAAGGAGATAAGGAAGAAGACCGTTTTAGCACACGGCAACGAAAAGGAAGCATATTTTCTTGTGATTCTTTATTTTGTTGTAACGTTGGATGCTAGTTTTCTTTGCTTTGAACCTATTTACTCTTGTGACGTACTCTAGTTTAATATAATTAGTTTAGTTATTATTCTTTTGTGTTTATTTATTATGTCTTTATATGAACCCATGATAACGATGAGTGCTAACATGGGCTAATCATGATCATGGGGTCGTAACGGATTTACTATGGAATTCTTTAGTTAGTTGTTTAATACCTTAGGGTGTGATGATTGTATGATATCTAGTATTGGTTGTGCTTATTTTTCTTATGTGCATCGCGAATATATAAGATAGGGTGTTAATCTCTTGTGAAGTGATGGTGGATCTTGAGATTTAGAACTTGCCATGCTTGCATAGGTTCATGTGCAAGTATGCATGATTAGTGGGTAACTCAAACAGTTTTATTCGCCCTGTGTAATCAAAAGGAATAACTTGTTCTTAAATCATTATGTTGTCAATTTCTGTAGACATATAGGGACTCAACATAATTGATGCCTATTCAACTTCTATCTTAATTGTGGATGTTTGGTAGAATGGTATTAGTACAATGAAAGTTGGCTTTTATCAGTTTTGTGTTATTCGATTAATATCATCGATGTTGCATGCTAAGGGTAATAACAATGACTATTGAAGGAAGTAGTAATGAAGTTGTGATTTCATGAGTGTTTTAATATTGTTAATTCTAAGTGTTAATTAAGTGTTAATTCTAGTAGTTAATTGTAGTTAATAATTAGTTAATTAAATCTAAGTGTTATTGTCTTAACATTGAGAAGTAATCATACATTGGTGAGTGAGTTTAATTGAACATAGTTAGTATGAGTTTCTGTGGGAACGAACTAGAAAGTATTCTATATTACTTGTGAACGTGTATACTTGCAGGTATTATTAGCGCGTGCTTTCGCCCTAACAAGTTTTTGGCACCGCTGCCAGGGACTCGGCGTATTTGTTTAGTTTATGTACTTACCATCATTGGTCATTAGGACTCAGTGATTAAGACGTATTACTTATTGTTTCCGGTTGTGTTTCAGGTACTTTAGCGAGCGTTTATGCAAACTCGTTCTCGTACTCGCAAGAGGACTTTAGATACAGCTGAGAAGACAGACGAAGTTCTTGATATTGCGGAGAAAATAGATTTTGAAAATTCGGATTCAGGAAGTGAGCAGAAAGAGCCAGTAATCATGGGTGATCGTATTGTTCCGGCAGATCCAGCTCTTATGGACTTTTTTCGGCCTAAAATTGATGACATTCAGTCAAACATCCTTCATCCGGCTATCCAGGCTAACACCTTTAAAATCAAGCCGGGCACTATTCAGATGGTACAGAACTCTGTTTCTTTCGGAGGAGCTGCGACTGAAGACCCCAACATGTACATAAGGAATTTTGTTGAGATCCGCAGTACTTTCAAATATAATGGTGTGACTGATGAGGCTATCAAGCTGAGGCTTTTCCCATTCTCTCTGAGGGATAAAGCTAAGGACTGGTTACATTCTGAACCAGCTGGGTCCATCACTACTTGGCAAGATCTTGCGTACAAGTTTCTGGTGAAGTTTTATCCAATGGCAAAGACTGCTGCTATGAGGAGTGCTCTTACTCAGTTTGCGCAGCAACCTTCAGAATCTATGTGCGAAGCTTGGGAGCGCTACAAGGAAATGTTGAGAAAGTGTCCACATCATAGAAAGCCCGATTAGATGGTGATCACTGGTTTCTATAATGGTTTAGGGGCCCAATCTCGGTCCATGCTCGATGCAGTAGCTGGAGGCGCCTTGTGGACCAAAAGCTATACTGAGGCTTATAATCTTATTGAGACTATGGCAGTAAATGAGCATCAAAACCCAACTCAAAGGATGATGCCTGGGAAGATAGCAGGTATTCTGGAAGTCGATGCAGCCACCGCTATTGCAGTGCAGCTCCAAGCGTTGTCTATGAAGGTCGATTCTCTAGCCACCTATGGAGTCAATCAGATAGCTATGGTCTATGAGCTTTGTGCAGGTTCTCATGCTACAGAGTAGTGTTCTCTTGTTAATGAATCTGTTCAGTATGTGAACAATTATCAGAGACAACAGCAGCCTGTGCCAGCTACTTATCATCCTAACAACAGAAATCATCCAAATTTCAGCTGGGGTAATAATCAGAATGCTATTCAGCCACCATATCAGCAAGGTATGAGTAAACAGTTCAATCCACCTGGATTCCAGCAACCACAGCAGTATGCTCAAAGGCAATCATATCCTCAACAGGGAGGTGCAGTTGCACCCACTAGTGCTGATTTTGAGGAACTTAAGTTGTTGTACAAGAGTCAGGCGGTGTCGATCAAGACTTTGGAAAATCAAATCGGTCAACTAGCCAATGCAGTGTTCAATCGTCAACCTGGCACACTTCCCAGTGACACCGAAGTGCCAGGCAGGAAGGAAGCTAAAGAGCAAGTCAAGGCTATTACCTTAAGGTCTGGGAAAGTTGATGATGCTGAAAAGGCAAAAGAATGAGAAGCTGAAGTTGGAGATGAAGAAGTTAAGCAGAAGGAGAAAGCAGCGGAACTAAGGAAGACTACTGTTGAACACACTCTGCCTGAGGGTAATACAGGGGAGAAACAACTCTATCCTCCACCACCTTTCCCTAAGAGATTGCAACAATAAAAGCTGGATAAGCAGTTTGGTAAGTTTCTGGAGGTGTTCAAGAAACTTCACATCAATATACCTTTCGCTGAGGCTCTGGAGCAAATGCCTAGTTATGCGAAGTTTATGAAGAGTATTCTTTCAAGGAAGGTGAAACTGGATGACCTTGAGACCGTTGCTCTAACGGAAGAATGCAGTGCTGTGCTGCAGCAAAAGTTACCTCCAAAGCTTAAAGATCCAGGTAGCTTCACCATTCCTTGCACCATTGGCAAGTTGTCTTTTGACAAATGCCTTTGCGATTTGGGAGCAAGCATCAATCTGATGCCGTTGTCGATCTTTAAAAGTTGGATTTACTTGATCCAAAGCCCACCTACATGTCTCTACAATTGGCTGATCGTTCTATTACTTACCCAAGAGGCATAGTGGAGGATGTGCTAGTCAAGGTGGATAAGCTCTTCTTTCCTGCAGACTTTGTTATTCTGGATTTCGAGGAAGATAAGAAGATTCCCATAATCTTGGGAAGATCTTTCTTGGCTACTGGCCGTACCTTGATAGATGTGCAGAAAGGTGAACTTACAATGAGGGTGCAGGATCAGGATGTGACATTCAATGTATTCAAAGCAATGAAATTCCCTATAGAAGATGAGGAGTGCTTAAAAATGGATTTGATTAATTCTGCGGTTGCTTCAGAACTCACATATGCTAATGTATGATGCATTAGAGAAGGCCTTAGTGGGGGATTTTGACAGTGATGATGAGGATGACAATGAGCAATTACAATATCTTAATGCTTCTCCCTAAAGGCGAAAGCTAGATATGTCGTTTGAATCTCTTGGTACTTCTGACCTCAAAAATGCTGAAGGAAAGCTTAAACCTTCAATTGAGGAAGAACCCACCTTGGAGCTTAAGCCATTGCCTGAACACTTAAGGTATGCTTTTTTAGGTGATGCATCTACTTTACCTATTATTATTGCATCTGACCTTTCAGGTAGTGAGGAGGACAAGCTCTTAAGGATCTTGAGAGAATTCAAATCGGCTATTGGATGGACCATAGCAGACATCAAGGGGATCAGCCCTTCATATTGCATGCATAAGATTCTGCTAGAGGAGGGTAGCAAACCGACTGTTGAGCAACAGCGCAGACTTAATCCTATTATGAAAGAGGTGGTGAAGAAAGAAATTCTGAAGTGGCTGGATGCAGGAATCATTTATCCTATTTTTGACAGTTCTTGGGTGAGCCCCGTGCAATGTGTACCTAAGAAAGGAGGTATCATTGTGGTAGCAAATGACAAGAACGAGCTCATCCCCACTCGAACAGTCACAGGATTGAGAGTATGCATGGATTACAGGAAGTTAAATAAGGACACAAGGAAGGATCACTTCCCGCTTCCGTTTATTGATCAGATGCTTGACAGGTTGGCTTGTCATGAGTATTATTGTCTTCTGGATGGCTACTCAGGGTATAATCAGATTTGTATTGCACCAGAGGATCAAGAAAAGACTACCTTCACTTGTCCATTTGGCACGTTTGCTTTTCGCAGAGTTTCATTTGGGTTATGTGGCACACCGGCCACTTTTCAGAGATGTATGATGGCTATATTCTCAGACATGATTGGAAATAATGTCGAGGTGTTCATGGACGACTTCTCCATCTTTGGACATTCGTTTGATGAATGTTTGAATAATCTTCGTGCAGTGCTCAAAAGGTGTGTGGAAACTAATTTGGTGCTCATTTGGGGAAAAATGTCATTTTATGGTGCGTGAAGGCATTATTCTTGGGCATAAGGTCTCTAGCAAGGGTCTTGAGGTGGATAAAGCCAAGGTGTGAGTCATTGAAAATCTTCCACCACCTATTTCTGTGAAAGGAATCTGTAGTTTTCTTGGTCATGCGGGTTTTTATCGGCGTTTCATCAAGGACTTTTCGAAGATATCTAAGCTGCTGTGCAACTTGCTTGAGAAGGATATGCCTTTCAAATTTGATGATGAATGTTTGACGGCATTCGAGACTCTTAAGAAGAGTTTGATCACTGCACCAGTTATTACAACACCTGATTGGACAGAGCCTTTTGAGATGATGTGTGATGCGAGTGATTATGCGGTGGGCGCAGTTCTTGGGCAGCGCAAGAATAATCTCTTTCACGTGGTCTACTATGCTAGCAAGACCTTAAATGGGGCCCAAATGAACTACACCACTACTGAGAAGGAGCTCTTAGCTATAGTCTTTGGTTTCGAAAAATTTCGATCTTATTTACTGGGGACAAAGGTGACAGTATTCACTGATCATGCGGCCATTCGCTATTTGGTTTCCAAGAAGGATTCGAAGCCGAGACTTATTCGTTAGGTGCTCTTGCTACAAGAATTTGAGTTAGAAATCAAGGATCGAAAAGGTACTAAGAATCAAGTAGCTGACCATCTCTCTAGATTGGAGAATCCCGAGTCTACTTCACATGATAAGACATTGATCAACGAATCTTTTCCGGATGAGCAGTTGTTCGCAGTTCAGGAGGAAGAGCCATGGTTTGCAGATATTGTGAATTATCTTGTCAGCAATATAATGCCTCCTAATTTGACCACAGCTCAAAAGAAGAAGTTTCTGCATGAGGTGAAGTGGTATATGTGGGATGAACCGTATTTGTTTAGACAGGGAGCTGACCAGATCATCAGGAGATGTATCCCATTCTGTGAGACGGAGGGGATATTATGAGACTGCCACTCCACAGTTTATGGAGGACACTATGGTGGTGAGAAGACGGTAGCTCGTATTCTGCAAGCAGGTTTTTTCTGGCCTACCTTGTTTAAGGATGCTCATCAATTTGTTTTAAGGTGTGATCATTGCCAAAGAGTGGGAAATTTAACGAGAAAGGATGAGATGCCGTTAAATGTGATGCTTGAAGTCGAGGTCTTTGATGTTTGGGGAATCGATTTCATGGGGCCTTTTGTCTTATCCTGCAACAATCAGTCCATCTTGCTGGAAGTCGATTATGTCTCAAAATGGGTAGAAGTCAAAGCTCTACCGACAAATGATGCAAAGGCAGTGTTGAATTTTCTTCATAAGCAGATTTTCACAAGGTTTAGAACGCCTCGAGTAATCATAAGTGATGAAGGGTCGCATTTCTGCAACCGTAAGTTCACTTCTATGATGCAGCGTTATAACGTGAATCATCGAGTTGCTACTGCCTATCATCCGCAAACAAATGGTCAAGCAGAAGTGTCTAACAGAGAGATCAAGCGCATTTTAGAGAAGGTTGTTTGTCCGTCAAGGAAGGATTGGTCTTTAAAGCTCGATGAAGCTGTTTGGGCTTACAGAACAGCATACAAAACTCCACTTGGTATGTCCCCATTTCAACTTGTGTATGGTAAGGGATGTCATTTACCTGCGGAGCTTGAGCATAAGGCCTATTGGGCGTTGAAGAAGTTCAACCTGGATCTAGATGCAGCTGGAAAGAAGCGAATGCTTCAGCTTAATGAACTTGATGAATTTCGACTCCAAGCGTACGAGAACAACAAAATGTACAAGGAAAAGGTGAAAAGGTGGCACGATAGGAAGCTACACCCTAAGTTATTCGTGCCGGGACAACAAGTTCTCTTATTCAACTCCCGTCTCCGACTTTTTCCTGGGAAGTTGAAATCAAGGTGGTCTGGACCTTTTATTGTCAAAACTGTGTTTCCACATGGAGCGGTGGAGATTTTTGAGAATGATCCGGACCAAACATTCAAGGTTAATGGTCAGCGGTTGAAGCACTACTATGGGGACACGGCAAACCGACAAGTGGTTAGTGCCGTTTTATTGTCAACTTGAGGAAGGTACGCAATGTCAAGCTAATGACGAAAAAGAAGCGCTTCATGGGAGGCAACCCATGATTTGTTGTTATAGGAACCCTTAGAAGTTAATAACTTATCCAAAACCACAAAAAAATCAGAAAAACCGGGCCAAAAAAAAAATTCCAGTAGCCTCCAGAGCGCCCGCTCAGGGGTCGGCTGGGACAAAATTTTTTTAGTTCAATAAAAAGCCAAAAAAATCAGAAAATTAAAAAAACAAAATACAAACCATAAACCCACGATCTATTTCCCATTATCCTATGATTTTAACCCTCAAACCCACTCCTAATCAAATTCGACCATAATCCATACCCTATATATACATACACCTATCCTATATATCTCCCATACACTTTTTACACTTCAACTCTTTCCCAAACATAAAAATACAAATCTCAAGCACTTTTATTCAGATTTGATGGTACCCAAGAGAGCAAGGACTATTGATAGTAGCAGCACTGTCCCTACTGTTGATTCTTCTAGGGGTACTGCTGCGAGGCCTCGTTTGAATGATAGGGCTGCGGAGGAGGAGTACACTAGGCTTCTGGGGAAGCCGCTTCTGAAGGAGAGGGGATTTTTACCATCGGGGAGGGATGGTGAGTTGTTACCTACGATTGCTGAGAAGGGGTGGATACCTTTTTGTTAGTCGCCTAAAGCAGTGCCGATGAGCGTGGTTCGCGAGTTCTATGCGAACGCGAAGGCCGAGAAGAATGGGTATTCTGTGGTCCGGGGGATGACGGTTGATTATCACCCAGCAGCGATTTGCCGTGTGATTGGGCAGAGACAGAGGAAGCCCACGGAGGAGAACTAGAACGAGAAGACTGCTGAGGATTTTGACTTGGATTTGATCTGTGCTACTCTCTGTAGGCCAGGCACAGTTTGGACATTCAAGACTGGAACTAATGAGTATCGTCACTTTCCGACGATCGCGATGAACAGGTATGCCCGTGTATGGAATGCGTTTATTTGTGCTAATATTCTGCCTTCTTCGCATGCACATGAGGTCACAGTTGAGAGAGCACAGTTATTGTGGGGAATTTTGAATGAGGAGTACTATGTGGACCTTGGTGAGTTCATCTACCAAGGAATTCTGAAGTTTTTGAGGGGAGCGAAGCATATGAACATTCCTTATGCATTTACGGTTACGAAGCTTTGTCGAGCGGTGGGATTTTAGTGGCCGTCTCATGAGCAGTTGCAGTTGCCGGCCCCTCCTATTGATTCCGGGACTCTGAATGCGATGCAGGAGTGGACCGGTGGTGAGCCCGAGGAGCATGGGCTGGGTTATCGTCTTCCAGGAGGGCGTCCAGCATGAGGTGCTACTATGTCGAGGCCAAGGCATGATGAGGCTGGTTCTTCTAGAGCTCAGGAGGGTGCTGGGATGGCTGATGCCCAGTATATGAGGCTGTCACGGAGGATGGATGCTATGTACGAGACGCAGAGCAGGTTTGCTCAGGAGCTCACCCTTGCACTAGGGACTGCTTTTCGAGGCCTTGGAGCTGACATCCAGTGGCCAGTTTTTGGTGAGGACTCTGCATATCCGCCTCTTGATACACCACCCACTGAGGGTGATGATGATGATGATCTCTCCAAGTAGGTATACCCTGTGTTCCTTTCTACTACCTTCACTGGGGATAGTGAAGATTTTAAGTTTGGGGGTGGTAGTTAAGGAATATTTTGTGTGTGTCATATAGTTGTATATTCATGATAGTTTAGTCATATAATTGCATAATTTTTGCCATATAGTTTTTTTTATATAGTTTTATTTGTTTATCATGTCATGTAGCTCATGCATTTACCATGATCCCTTTTACGCTGATTTGCCAGCTATTTTGTGATGTTGATGCGAGTGTAGTGATAGCATTAAAGTGATGTTGAATCGTGTAGGGTGATATGCATGCCAGAAACACTTGTATTTTCACTAAGTCTTAGAGAATGCTTAAGGTTTAGATTGTTGTTATGATTTGATTATTTTCGAGGTTAATCTATTTATTATGCTTAGAATTTTATACTAGGTTCTTAGTGATAAAAGGCATGAAAAGAAAAAAATGGAGTAAAAAATAGAATTCGTTGCTAATTGTGGCTAGGCGTCAAATGGCTAGTAGCCGGCTCGTATGTTTATGCGAGTAGTCTAGGGTTGAGCAAGATGGAGCGAAACACACTTGCTCAGAAATTTTTGAAAAAAAAGAGAAAAAAAGAGAGAAAAAATAAAAAAAAATAAAAATAAAGAGTTAATGCATAATTGATCACGAGTGGGCTCTTTGGTATTCGAGTTATTAAGTTCTTAGGAGACTTTGTGCCTAGTGACCTCAGGCTTTTATAGTCTGGGATCCGCTAACATAACACTCGCTACATGGATGCCATTGTATAAGTCTTTTATGGACCTCACTCATTGCACGGTTAAATAAGCATTGTTGTTATAAATAAGAGCATGATTCCGTAATAAGCTCCATGATTCTTGAAGTGTTATAAGTCACTTTGTGCCTAGAAGTTTTATTCTTCGTATAATCGTGTGATTGCCTTGAGGATAGTTGAGTCGTGATAATTGATCTAGTTCCGAAGCATATCTATTAAGCATGTACACACACCACATTTCTGGCTGTATGTTAGTTTATATGATTCGATTGATCTTTATTCGCCTAATTGCATTTGTTGAGATGTCGTAAGTTGGTTGGTTTGGTCATAGTAAGGGGGATCGTTGCATTTCATATAGATTGCATTCATGCATGCTTTTATTTTGATTTTGAGTCTGTGACGCTTGAGGACAAGCATCGATTTAAGTTTGGGGGTGTGATAAGTGGCATTTTATACCACTTAGAACGTCTTATAATAGCTTAAATTGGTGTCTTGAAATCAAGTATTTTGTATATTTGATGCGTTTTTCTAGTGTTTGTGCATTTCAGGGTATTAGTTGTATTTCGGGGGAGAATTCATCAATAATAAGCCTTGGCATGTGTTTAGCATTGCAAGTGGGAAGAGAGGAGCAGATTACAGCGAAGAAACGGAGCAAACAGACCATTTTTCCAGAAGGGGTCTGAGCGCCCGCTCAGCTATGCTGAGCAGCCGCGCAGGAAGCTGAGCGCCCGCTCAGCTATGCAGAGCGGCCGCGCAGGGTCGTAAATTCAGATTAAATATTTTAGACTTCTAATTCTGTTTGGCTTCCAACTTCTGAGTAATCTGGGTTTTATGGGACTCCTATATAAGTAGATTTCAGAGACGTTTCACGTGTGTTGGATCGTGGTATTAATCAAGGAGCGAAGGAGATAAGGAAGAAGACCGTTTTAGCACACGAAGAGGAAGTATATTTTCTTGTGATTCTTTATTTCGTTGTAACGTTGGATGCTAGTTTTCTTTGCTTTGAACCTATTTACTCTTGTGACGTACTCTGGTTTAATATAATTAGTTTAGTTATTATTCTTTTGTGTTTATTTATCATGTCTTCATATGAACCCATGATAACGATGAGTGCTAACATGGGCTAATCGTGATCATGGGGTCGTAACGGATTTACTATGGAATTCTTTAGTTAGTTGTTTAATACCTTAGGGTGTGATGATTGTATGATATCTAGTATTGGTTGTGCTTATTCGTCTTATGTGCGTCGCGAACATATAAGATAGGGTGTTAATCTCTTGTGAAGTGACGGTGGATCTTGAGATTTAGAACTTGTCATGCTAGCATAGGTTCATGTACAAGTATGCATGATTAGTGGGTAACTCAAACAGTTTTATTCGCCCTGTATAATCAAAAGGAATAACTTGTTCTTAAATCATTTTGTTGTCAATTTCTGTAGACATATAGGGACTCAACATAATTGATGCCTATTCAACTTCTATCCTAATTGTGGATGTTTGGTAGAATGGTATTAGTACAATGAAAGTTGGCTTTTATCAGTTTCGTGTTATTCGATTAATATCATCGCTGTTGCATGCTAAGGGTAATAACAATGACTATTGAAGGAAGTAGTAATGAAGTTGTGATCTCATGAGTGTTTTAATATTTTTAATTCTAAATGTTAATTAAGTGTTAATTCTAGTAGTTAATTGTAGTTAATAATTAGTTAATCAAATCTAAGTGTTATTGTCTTAACATTGAGAAGTAATCATATATTGGTGAGTGAGTTTAATTGAACATAGTTAGTCTGAGTCTCTGTGGGAACGAACTAGAAAGTATTCTATATTACTTGTGCATGCGTATACTTGCGTGTATTATTAGCGCGTGCTTTCGCCCTAACACTTAAAAAAGACAAAAGCTCATTTCTAGCTGCATCCTCCCAAAAGGATGCAGCTATTGAACAAAGCTCTCAACCAAGAGCACATGCCAAGAGGGTTAGGGACACAAGTTCACCCCAAACTTATACCAGAAAGAAGAAATCAAAAACCTTTGGGGATGTACAGGGTACACACACTGTGCAAACTGGTGCTAAAGACACAGTCACTGCACCTTCATAAATTCAGTTTGATGTGGCTCCAATAAATGTGGAGTCACAGCCAAAATCTCTAGTTATAGAAGCACCTCAAACACCAAACTCACCAACAAATTCTCTGGATGTGGATATGATAAACACATCAATTCCTGATTCCCCTTCTTTAACTCTGTTGGGGAAGCCAAAATCTAGTACAAGTGAGCATCATCTTTTAGATGATTTGTTGGCTCACTTGCCAATTCTTTCAGGAACTATTGTGTCATCTGTGCCTAAAATATCTTCAATCAGCACAGAGTCAACAATAGTTTCTATTCCCACCTCATTCATTTCTACTCTCTCGACGGATATTGCTCATCCGTCGAGTAGTGATTGTATTCCGACGGATAAGCCTAACAGCAGTTATCCGTCGGATAGCAAAACCACTCACTTGATGGATATCACTCATCCGTCGAGTATCTCTGCACAATTTCAAACTTCAATTATTTCAAGTGCAGAAGATTTAGTGGTTGTACAGTCACTCTTAGGATTGAGAGAGAAGAGTGTTTTGCGTGAGAGTCTGGGTTGCTCCCAGAAAAAAGGAGGGGAAATGAGTGAAAATCTGCAATCCATTTCTTCAGGATTGGCAAAAGAGAGTGAGAAGAGTCCCACCTTAGTAGGTGAAGGTGAGGGTGTGAGGGTGGGGAGCCAGGGTGAGACCCCGATGCAACAAAAGAGAGAAAATGAGAGAAATGCAGGTACTGGAGCAATAAGGAAGGGTGTCATTGCTAGTGAGTCAATAAATGTCCAGGATGCAGACAGGGAAGGACTATCTGAGCATCCTAAAGCTGTTATAGATTCCACTTCCCTTGATGCTGAGGCATTTACTCACCCTGTTCCAGCTTATCAACTTCTAGCTAAACAGGGCAATGACAATACAGAAAGGATGTTGAATTTGGTGCATACCACACAGTCTATAATGAGAGCTAAGGATGCCATCACAAATTTTGTAACACCCCCAAATCCGGGGTCGGGGATCCGGGTTGTCACGAGTTCCATTTCCCTTAATAACACCCAATCTTAATAAATAATAAACTACTCTGTACTGTGACCCCACAATAAACACACACACCACAAGTTATAGTCTCAGAGATGAATATCCAAAAATAATCACAAGTCGTTTTATTCCACAATTATATGCCAATGCACCTTAAACAGGTTTCTGAATAAATTTACATTTCTTTGCCATTATTACAATTCATGATATACATAAGTCTGGTACATTATTAGTTGAAAACTTAGCCTATTGGTAATTTCTACCTCAGCTACAGCGGCCTCAACGCTTCCAGAAAGCTGCGGTACGTTTCCTATCCGCTTGCGAATTGGGAGCTTGGTCCTGTTCATCTTATCTATCTGATATTGTGTGATGAAAGAAGAAGCAAGGGTGAGCAGCAAGCCCACCAAAATAATATGTATAATGATAAACAATATATGAGCCTTCTCATAGTACTCATGAAAGTCTTGGTTAAAAGAAATGAACCAAGTTGATATCTTAATGCGATGAAGTCGCAAAATATTAAGTATATATATATACACATATACTTTTCAAAATATGGGAAGTCCTCTTCCATGCATAATACACACAGAGTTCCAGTGTATAACTGTATAAAAATATCGTTGCAAGGTGATCTCATATATCTAACCTTGTCTCAACGTTTTTCTGAAAATCTTTGTCATGCATAAGATAATCATTTACTAGATATAAGTTTAAAAGATGAAGTTACCAGATACTCCAATATACTTATATCTTTTCCAAATACTACTTGAACTACCACCGTTCAAGTTATAATTAGTTTCAAAAGTTCATCACACTGATGAGACTACAAGATAAGACTTGTATAGATTCAATCTTTGAAATATTTTGAAGGAAATGAAGTTATGATATACTTCATTAAGTTCTGATATATATATATATCACATATACATCTTCTTTATACATTTCCTGAAAACCTCTGTCATGTAAAGTATGAACAGAGTTTGGAACATCCAATGAATTTTGGAAAGGAAAAGAATTTTGGCATAAACCAGATATCTCGCTGATCAGGCAAAGATACCAATAAGTAAACTTTTCTACTAGTAGATGGACGAATTCCCCACTGGTCATCACCCTTGTTACGACCGGCATTTTATGTAATATTATTTGTGAATAATATTAAGTTAAATAAAAATATATTCAATGCTTGTACGTTTGTGTGAGTGAAAATTTCTGCATTATAAATTTGCTTTGGGTAGTATATGATTTTTCAAAGCAAGAATTTATTTAATTTCTTTATTTTTGATTTATAAGGAATATTCTAAGCTTTGGAAAAATTTTCTTTTAAAAGACATTTTGTACACAAATTTTGAAAATGATTTTTATAAAGTCTCTAAAAATCCAAGTTATTTTATGGTATAAATTTTATAATTTTTGAACTTGTACTTTATTATATAAAAATAAATCTTTGGAAATTAGTTGCTTAATAATTATCAAATTACATGAATAACCTTGCATGCAAACTCTCTTCTATTTAACCAAAGGGCAAAGAAGACATTCTCCACCCCACTAACTCACATTTTGCTAGCCAAATTACCTCCTTGACCTTGCATGCAAACTTGCCTAACTTTAGCTAGAGGGTTACTCTTGTCATTTCCTAAATCCACTCACATTTAGTCTAGTCAAAGACATAAAAACAAAACTAAAGTGATGATCACTCCATTTTCACTCCACCCTCCCCTTTTCTCCTCCCTCCCTCTCGGCTCAACCCTCACTCTCGGCCATCCCATAGCCGAGGCCCTCCATCCCCTTCATTTCTTCATTCTTTCACCCAAACAATCATCTTATATTCAAGTAATTTTACTCCCTATATGTTATTCTTATATATTTCAAAAGTATAGAGTGAAAAACCTATGTTTTGACCTTGCATGGTGATGTTTTTGTTAAACTCAAAGTGAACCTCCTTGATTCTTGTGAATCTAAGGCTTTCACCATGAGTTATAGTATCATAGGGTCAAGAATGGCTAGACATAAGAGTGTTACACCTATGCGAATGCTGTTTTTACCCTAATCCATTCGGCCATGACTTGATAGGAGCCGAATGGATGGTGTTTTGTTGCCTTGTTAACATTTTTGTGTATTTTGTGATGATAACATGAATTTTGTAGTAAAGTCTTGATAAAATCCTTTTGCATGCTAGTTGATCATTTAGTTGTAATCCATGTTAGGCTTGCATGTTGAATTATGATAAAAATTTATTTGGAAATCATGTTGTTTTGGTTTGAAAAACCCGAAGGCATGCATGCATGTGGAATTCTCTTAGTTTGTTGTGAAATTTTGATTATTTGGAAAGATTTTGTTAGTGAGCCTTAATTTCAGTAGGAATAATGTGATAATATTGATTTATGCTTCTTGTTGCATGGTAATAATTTGTGGTTATCTTTTATAAAAATATATATCTTGTTGTTTCAAAGGCATGAAGATTTGCGATTTGTTAAGAGTAGTCTCTTTTGTTTTGCCATAGTTGCACCTTAGGTAAGGATGATCTCACCAAGGGTATTTTAAGAAAAAAAGGGAGTTAGTTCAGTAGAATACCAAGTATAGGTCTTGGTTTAAGTATTTAGTTGTTGTTAGTTGGGTTTGTCAAGTTAAAATCTTGGAAAATGAGAAGTTATAGTTTCTGCAGAAAAATCAGTTTAGTACCCTGAGGTTTAGAGTGAGTTTTGACCATGTCATTGATGTGCACTTTGAGGCCCAAGCCACCAGAAGTTAGTATGGGGAGTATATAATAGGTTTTAGGAGTTGGTTGGAGGTTTGCATGTCATTTGGTTAGGTGCACAAGTAGAATAACAAAATCTGTCCAGCAGGGGACAGTTTTGTTGCAACTTAGAAATAGGGAGATTTGGCCATGTCATGGGTAGGCCCTCATTAGGCCCAATTGGGCCTTAGTTAGAGGGTATGTCAGAGAAGTTTTTCCAACCATAGTTCATAGGATATGAGCTAGAACCATGTGCCACAAGTTAATTCAAGTCAGGGCATTTTCTGCCCAGAAAAACAGGGGAACCTTGGACTTTTAGCTTAGGCCCAAGAAGGCCCAAGCCAGGCCTTTGAGCCACATCAAGCTTATGAGATGCCCTTAGGTCAGGAGAGTCTTGTGTAAAAATTTTGAAGAAAAACTTGTAGTTTAAGAGTGTCTAATGCACTCAAGAAACCTTAGTTACCATTCTGAAATTTACACCAGTGAGCACTTTCACTTATCACATAGTTTTAGGACACTTAGAAGTGAGTATTAGGTCGACCACCATAGTTGTAAGATAGTATAAGGTCAGTAGAACAAAAGGCACAAGTGAGGGTCAATAGGTTTTGGATAATTTAGGAAAGGCACATTGAGTTAGGAAGCCCAAATTCGAAGACTTCGCTTAGTTAGCGACCAAGTAATTTAAGTGGTGAGTCGAGATCATCCAAGCCTAGTGTGGCGTTATGGTGTATGTGATGTTATTTGGTATTAATATACGATATGTGATTATGTGGCTACGTGTGTATATTTAAAAATATAAATGTTGGATATGAATTAAGTGTGTATAGGCCTAAGTGCCATCCATGTTTAATTTCGGGTTGTAAATAGGTTAAGATGGAAAGAATATATTATAATGAGGATTATTATTATTTATGTAGGATCTCGAGACGAGGGAAAACTTGCCTTAAAAGTCGAGTGAAGCTCCAGTTGTTGCTCCTACCAGTCAGACCAGACCAGTCTATCTCAAGGCAAGTGATTCAACTTGACCTTCGTATTTGCTGTAAACAGTTCATATATATATATATCGATGCAATTATCCTGAGTCATTTTGATGTATTTAAATCAAGCGTATCTTTTGTTTATCTTTGAGTTACATAGAGATGCCATGAACCCTCGAGTACATATTGCAAGTAGTTCAAAAGTCTTTCATGATAGTTTAATGCCATGATAAATTAGAGATGCGTTATAATATCTTATTGATCCTTTTGTTTATCATGCTATTGATCCCTGAGAAATCTTGATGTTGCACCCTGATGCTTTGATTCAACTCTTGAAATAACCTCGATAGAAACTTTATCTTGATACCTAAAAGCCAATCATTTCTTAAATACATTCATGATTGTTTGATAACCCTATCCTTACCCTAAAGCTTGATACCCTGTTATATACTGAGCTGATGATCGCTTTCTTTATATTTTAACACCTTTATCCTATTGGAACCAGTGATGCCTATCTTTTGATGTTCTAATACCTATATCTTGTCTACAACCGTTGCTTTAAGCCTAGTTTGGCATTACTCTTTCATCTTATCCAATAGCCTGGCTTAATTTCCTTGTCTAAGTTCTTGTTTATGGAAACCTCTCAATTACCCTAATATAGTAAAGTCTAGTAGATCATGGCCCTGAGATTTAGTGTCATATTTCCAGTGTTTCAAGTTGATCTATAATCCCTTGATAAAAATAATTACAGTCGAAAGAGATTTTGTCATAAATCGGCATCAGTTTTTAAAATGATTAAAACGTGGATTTTTCAGTCCCAAAGGGGGACAAATGTTTTCTTGAATGGTGGATCTGGACTGAGACGCGAGTCCTTTCCACACTTATATTAGGCTTAAAAGTTGCCTAGGGATTCCCAATAATGTTTTAGAACCCAGCGAGGTTCGGGATTACTTCGCGGCTGATCACCGGCTGTAATCCGTAGCGTCATAAAATGATTTTGATTAAGAATGGTTTTAAAATTTGTTTTGATGCAAGCAAAATGATGCCAACTCACATAAGTTTTATCTCTCGATTATCATTGATTATGCCATTCCATTGTCATTCCTAAAGGTATATCTCGATTTATGCTTTGCGTTGTATTGTTAGCACTTGTTGAGCTTTTGGCTCACTTCTTGCTTTACCCTGATATTACAGCTAACAGCCATGGTTAGATTCAAGCAGACTGCCCGTAAGACCTGTGATGCGGATGCTTATGTTCGAGCCCAGGTAGAATAAGTAATAATAGTTGTGTGAGGACTCGGTATTTGTAATCAGATGTAATAGTTGGTAGTGTTGGGCTGTTCCAAACCCTAAACTGTAAGATCTTGGATTTTGGTTGTGTAGTACTCAATAAAATGATGTAATAGCTATAATTATTTTGCTATTTAAGTTGGGGGTGTGACAGGTTTTGGTATCAGAGCTACGGTTTAGAGTCCCTGAACAGCCCAAATAGGTTATAGGACTTGTGAGTAGGTTATAGATATTATGCGAGAGAGTAGGTAAAGTAAATTATTATTAATACTCCTCTTATTGGTTGTCAGCAAAGGGCGCATTCCTCGTCATCCTCTGGGTCGGACGACACTATTGCTTTCTCCGTGTATGCTGAGTTGAGGCGCGAGTTCGACATGCTTCAGGGCAAGTACGACCGACTGATAGACCGACTGAAGAACGTGTATCCGGACAGCCGAAACTACGAAGGGAAGCCCAAGGAGCAGATGATTGCGAGACTTGAGACCTTGGTTCGGTACGTTAACACTAAGCTTGAGGAGATGCCAGCACACCGGGACCGTACCAGCCAGTATGTCATTCAGATGGTGGCGGATGAGCTCCAGAGCATTGTGAAGACACTTCGAGAGGAAAAGTCTACCAAGCCCCGTTCAGATGGAGTGGAGCCTTAGTTCTTTCCATTTACCTTTCATGTTGTTGTACTATCAGACTCTATGGAATCCCCAGTTGTTTCCGTCTTTCCTTTAAATAAGCCTGTTGTTTCTAGAATCAGACTATGTCCCAATCCTATGTACTGTGACCTTTAAAATTTCAATAATTATGTGCTATTGTTCCATCTGCTCTCAACTGTTATTTTATGTTTTGTCATCATATCTGGAAACTTGACCCCATATGTAAACAAGAATGCCATGCGATACCCTCGAATCATTTTATCATTCATATTTGTTATAACACAACTCTTATTTCAGGATCATGCCTCCCAAAAAGAAGAATCCAACAACCACCTTCACCACAGACCCAAATATTCTTCGACTACTGGAAACCTTGCAACAGCAAACCAATGCTATAGCTCAACAACAACTAACTCTTCAACAACGAATTGAAAACCAAGATAACCGTGAGCCATATCAACCACCTGAACCACCAGTACCACCAAGACAAATTGTCACTTTCAAGGTTTTTCAGAGTGTGAATCCACCTGTATTTCATGATACCACTGATCCAGTGATAGCAAACACATGGATCAAGGAGATAGAAAGGGCTTTTGAGTTGGTACAGTTAGGGGACGATCAGAAGACGCTGTATGCCACTTACTTCTTGAAGGGAGAAGTCATTTATTGGTGGGAATCAGTAAAAGCTATGGAAGTCACTCAGCAGATTTCTTGGGAGAGATTTAAGAAGTTATTTCTGGACAAGTATTACCCTAAGTACATGCAGAATCAGATGGAGCTAAAATTTCTTGAGTTAAAACAAGGGAACATGACTGTACTGGAATATGAGAAGAAGTTCACTGAGTTGTCAAGGTTTGTGACAAAATATACCAGCACTGAGGAAGAAAAAGCAAAGAAATTTCAGCAAGGATTGGAGCCTTGGATCAGAGATAGGGTGGCTATGTTTGAACTTGAGACTTATGCGGGAGTAGTACAGAAAGCTGCTCTGATTGAGAATAATGGGATGCAGTCAAGGAAAGAGAGGGATAACAAGAAGAGGAAGGTTCCATTTTATGGAGAAAAGTCTGAAGCTGGAAATTCGCAAGATCGGAATGTAAAGAGGATTGGTTTCCAGAAGGGCGGAAATTTTCAAAGGAAAGGAAATTTGGGCAAAAGGCAAGAATCAAAAGGGAACAATCAGGCAAGCCAAGGGCAAGTTGGAGAAAACAGGTTCCAGAGGCCAGAATGCAAGCACTGTGGAAGAAGGCACCCCGGAGTATGCAATAAGCTGAGTATGACCTGTTATAGGTGCAATCAGAAGGGACATTTGGCAAATGAGTGCAAGATGCCGAGGCCAGGAGTTACGTGCTACAAATGTGGGAAGACTGGACACATGGCTAGGGAGTGTAAGGCAACAGGACCAGTCAGAGCTCTGATGAACGTGGCAAGTACCAGTGCAAGCGTGCCAGCTGAGGTATTGGCATTACCTCCACCACCCGCACCAACCCCGCAAGCAACAGCAAGGACATTTGATCTAAAGATGAAAGATGCTGTTCAGAATTCTGAGGTGATAGCAGGTACACTTTTACTCAATAATGTCAAAGCCAAAGTATTGATTGATTCGGGAGCCACAAGATCTTTCATATCAGAATCTTTTGTTGATAAGATCCAATGTGATAAAACGGTTATGAGTGAGGTAGTAAATGTGGTAATTGCGAACCAAGAGAAGATTCCTGTGAATCAATTTTGTCCAAAATGTGAGATTGATATTTCGGGATATAAGTTCTCGGCCGACTTGATACTCTTCAAGCTGGGAGAGTTTGATATAATTTTAGGAATGGATTGGTTAGGAGAGAATAGCGCTCAGATAAATTGTAAGACCAAGAGAGTGTATTTAAAGACGAAGAGTGGAGAGAAGGTAGTATTTAAGGGACAGAGGCAAGAGCGACTATTTCTTACAATTATTCAGGCTAAGAAATTACTTAGAAAAGGTTGTGAGTCGTTCCTAGCATATGTAGTGGATTCAGAGAGAGGCAGCCCCAGCATAGAAGATATTCCTGTAGTTAATGAGTTCCCCGATGTGTTTCCCGACGAACTACCAGGCTTACCACCAGATCGACAAATTGAGTTCGAGATCAACCTTGCTCCAGGCACGGAACCAGTTTCAAAGGCTCCGTATAGGATGGCACCAGCAGAAATGAAAGAGTTGGCGAGCCAGCTACAAGAATTATTGGATAAGGAGTGATACGACCAAGTACGTCGCCATGGGGAGCACCTGTTCTCTTTGTGAAGAAGAAAGATGGGAGTATGCGTCTATGCATAGATTACCGGGAGTTGAATAAAGTAACGATCAAGAACCGCTACCCGCTACCAAGGATAGATGACCTTTTTGATCAGTTAAAGGGAGCAAAATGTTTTTCGAAGATTGACTTGAGATCGGGATACCATCAATTAAAGATCAAGGAAGAAGATATTCCCAAGACCGCATTTAGGACCAGATATGGGCATTATGAATTCCTAGTAATGCCGTTTGGATTGACCAACGCTCCGGCCGCATTCATGGATCTGATGAATCAAGTATTTAAGAAGTATTTGGATAAATTTGTCGTGGTATTTATTGATGACATCCTTATTTATTCTAAATCGGAAGAAGAACATATGCAGCATCTCTGGATAGCATTGGAGATACTCCGACAAGAGAAGTTGTATGCCAAGTTTACCAAATGTGAGTTTTGGTTAAAGGAAGTTCAATTTTTGGGGCATGTTATTGGAAATGATGGAATTAAAGTGGATCCGGCGAAGATTGATGCAGTTATGAGTTGGGAGAGGCCAAGGACTCCTACGGAAGTGCGAAGTTTTCTAGGATTGGCCGGATACTATAGAAGATTCGTCAAGGATTTCTCGAAGATCGCCACACCATTGACCAAGTTAACCAGAAAGAATCAAAAGTTTGAATGGAGTGCAGAATGTGAAAATAGCTTTCAAGAGTTAAAACAGAAGTTGGTAACAGCTCCGGTGTTAGTACTTCCAGATGATCAAGGGAATTTTGTAATATTCAGCGACGCTTCACATAAGGGTTTGGGTTGTGTGTTGATGCAACACAGTAAGGTAATAGCATATGCGTCAAGACAGTTGAAGCCGCACGAGCTAAAGTATCCGACGCATGACTTGGAACTAGCCGCCATAGTGTTCGCACTCAAGATTTGGAGACACTATCTCTATGGAGAAAAGTGTGAAATCTACACGGATCACAAGAGCTTAAAGTACATTTTTACTCAGAAAGAGCTCAATATGAGGCAGAGGAGATGGCTGGAATTGATTAAGGACTATGACTGTTCGATAAATTACCATCCTGGAAAGGCGAACGTAGTGGCCGATGCGCTGAGTCGGAAGGAAAGATTGAATGCAATGATAACATCAAAAGAGTTATCTGAAGAAATCGGAAAATTTGAATTGGAACTTTGTGCTTATGGGAAAGTCAAAGAAGTTTGTCATGCAATGACCTTTCAGCCAACACTACTGGAAAAGATAAAGAAGTATCAAGAGAAAGTAATGGAAAAAGAGAAAAATCAGTTATCTGGAGAAGAGATTAATACTAAAAGGGATGAGCAAGGAATACTAAGGTTTTCATCCAGAATATGGATTCCCCATGTATCTGAATTAAAGAATGAGATCCTCCATGAAGCCCACCATTCGAAATTTTCAATCCACCCGGGAAGCACCAAGATGTATCAAGACTTAAAGAAGAACTTTTGGTGGCCAAATATGAAAAGAGACGTGGCAGAATGGGTTGCGAAGTGCTATACCTGTCAGAAAGTAAAGGCAGAACATCAACGACCAAGCGGATTAATTCAGCCCCTGAAGATTCCAGAATGGAAATGGGAAAACATCGCTATGGACTTTATAGTAGGACTACCACGAACAAAGTCCGGACATGACGCAATATGGGTTATAATTGATCGTCTTACGAAGTCGGCGCATTTCCTTCCAATAAATGAGAAGTCGTCACTGGACAAGTTGGTTCATCTGTATGTGCACGAAATCGTATTAAGGCATGGAGTACCTGTATCAATAGTTTCAGACAGAGATCCCCGATTTAACTCAAGATTCTGGAAGCAATTCCAGGAATGTCTTGGCACGAAGTTGAATATGAGCACGGCGTATCACCCGCAGACTGATGGCCAGAGTGAAAGAACAATTCAAACAATTGAAGACATGTTGCGCAGTTGTGCAATCGATTTTGCTGGAAGTTGGGACGACCACCTGCCATTAATTGAATTTTCATATAACAACAGCTATCATTCCAGTATCGGCATGCCACCATATGAAGCTTTGTACGGGCGAAAATGTAGATCACCAACAAGTTGGGATGAAGTAGGAGAAGGAAGAATTCTCGACTCAGAATTGGTACAACAGTTGCATGACTCAGTCAAGTTAATTCAGAAAAGGTTGCTTGCTGCTCAAGATAGACAGAGGAAGTATGCGGATCCAGCGCGTAAGGATGTTCAATTCCAAATTGGCGAAGCTGTGTTGCTAAAAGTGTCACCTAGGAAAGGGTTGATAAGATTTGGCAAGAAAGGAAAGTTAGCACCTAGATACGTAGGTCCTTTTGAGATTTTGAGTCAAGTAGGAAAGGTGGCCTACGAGTTGGCCTTACCACCTCAGTATCAGCATGTGCATAATGTGTTCCATGTGTCGTTGCTTAAGAAGTACAATCCTGACGCTAGCCATGTGATAGAATATGAACCTGTAGAAATTCAGGCAGACCTGTCATTTGTGGAGCAACCGGTTAAAGTACTCGACTGGCAAGTAAAGAGTCTTAGAAATAAATCAGTAAAGTTAGTGAAAGTACTTTGGAGGAACCCTAAGGTCGAAGAGTCGACTTGGGAGTTAGAGTCTGATATGCGTTCCCGGTATCCTCATCTGTTCTCTTAGATTCTGGGGACAGAATCCCTTAAGGGGGAGAGGATGTTACGACCGGCATTTTATGTAATATTATTTGTGAATAATATTAAGTTAAATAAAAATATATTCAATGCTTGTACGTTTGTGTGAGTGAAAATTTCTGCATTATAAATTTGCTTTGGGTAGTATATGATTTTTCAAAGCAAGAATTTATTTAATTTCTTTATTTTTGATTTATAAGGAATATTCTAAGCTTTGGAAAAATTTTCTTTTAAAAGACATTTTGTACACAAATTTTGAAAATGATTTTTATAAAGTCTCTAAAAATCTAAGTTATTTTATGGTATAAATTTTATAATTTTTGAACTTGTACTTTATTATATAAAAATAAATCTTTGGAAATTAGTTGCTTAATAATTATCAAATTACATGAATAACCTTGCATGCAAACTCTCTTCTATTTAACCAAAGGGCAAAGAAGACATTCTCCACCCCACTAACTCACATTTTGCTAGCCAAATTACCTCCTTGACCTTGCATGCAAACTTGCCTAACTTTAGCTAGAGGGTTACTCTTGTCATTTCCTAAATCCACTCACATTTAGTCTAGTCAAAGACATAAAAACAAAACTAAAGTGATGATCACTCCATTTTCACTCCACCCTCCCCTTTTCTCCTCCCTCCCTCTCGGCTCAACCCTCACTCTCGGCCATCCCATAGCCGAGGCCCTCCATCCCCTTCATTTCTTCATTCTTTCACCCAAACAATCATCTTATATTCAAGTAATTTTACTCCCTATATGTTATTCTTATATATTTCAAAAGTATAGAGTGAAAAACCTATGTTTTGACCTTGCATGGTGATGTTTTTGTTAAACTCAAAGTGAACCTCCTTGATTCTTGTGAATCTAAGGCTTTCACCATGAGTTATAGTATCATAGGGTCAAGAATGGCTAGACATAAGAGTGTTACACCTATGCGAATGCTGTTTTTACCCTAATCCATTCGGCCATGACTTGATAGGAGCCGAATGGATGGTGTTTTGTTGCCTTGTTAACATTTTTGTGTATTTTGTGATGATAACATGAATTTTGTAGTAAAGTCTTGATAAAATCCTTTTGCATGCTAGTTGATCATTTAGTTGTAATCCATGTTAGGCTTGCATGTTGAATTATGATAAAAATTTATTTGGAAATCATGTTGTTTTGGTTTGAAAAACCCGAAGGCATGCATGCATGTGGAATTCTCTTAGTTTGTTGTGAAATTTTGATTATTTGGAAAGATTTTGTTAGTGAGCCTTAATTTCAGTAGGAATAATGTGATAATATTGATTTATGCTTCTTGTTGCATGGTAATAATTTGTGGTTATCTTTTATAAAAATATATATCTTGTTGTTTCAAAGGCATGAAGATTTGCGATTTGTTAAGAGTAGTCTCTTTTGTTTTGCCATAGTTGCACCTTAGGTAAGGATGATCTCACCAAGGGTATTTTAAGAAAAAAAGGGAGTTAGTTCAGTAGAATACCAAGTATAGGTCTTGGTTTAAGTATTTAGTTGTTGTTAGTTGGGTTTGTCAAGTTAAAATCTTGGAAAATGAGAAGTTATAGTTTCTGCAGAAAAATCAGTTTAGTACCCTGAGGTTTAGAGTGAGTTTTGACCATGTCATTGATGTGCACTTTGAGGCCCAAGCCACCAGAAGTTAGTATGGGGAGTATATAATAGGTTTTAGGAGTTGGTTGGAGGTTTGCATGTCATTTGGTTAGGTGCACAAGTAGAATAACAAAATCTGTCCAGCAGGGGACAGTTTTGTTGCAACTTAGAAATAGGGAGATTTGGCCATGTCATGGGTAGGCCCTCATTAGGCCCAATTGGGCCTTAGTTAGAGGGTATGTCAGAGAAGTTTTTTCAACCATAGTTCATAGGATATGAGCTAGAACCATGTGCCACAAGTTAATTCAAGTCAGGGCATTTTCTGCCCAGAAAAACAGGGGAACCTTGGACTTTTAGCTTAGGCCCAAGAAGGCCCAAGCCAGGCCTTTGAGCCACATCAAGCTTATGAGATGCCCTTAGGTCAGGAGAGTCTTGTGTAAAAATTTTGAAGAAAAACTTGTAGTTTAAGAGTGTCTAATGCACTCAAGAAACCTTAGTTACCATTCTGAAATTTACACCAGTGAGCACTTTCACTTATCACATAGTTTTAGGACACTTAGAAGTGAGTATTAGGTCGACCACCATAGTTGTAAGATAGTATAAGGTCAGTAGAACAAAAGGCACAAGTGAGGGTCAATAGGTTTTGGATAATTTAGGAAAGGCACATTGAGTTAGGAAGCCCAAATTCGAAGACTTCGCTTAGTTAGCGACCAAGTAATTTAAGTGGTGAGTCGAGATCATCCAAGCCTAGTGTGGCGTTATGGTGTATGTGATGTTATTTGGTATTAATATACGATATGTGATTATGTGGCTACGTGTGTATATTTAAAAATATAAATGTTGGATATGAATTAAGTGTGTATAGGCCTAAGTGCCATCCATGTTTAATTTCGGGTTGTAAATAGGTTAAGATGGAAAGAATATATTATAATGAGGATTATTATTATTTATGTAGGATCTCGAGACGAGGGAAAACTTGCCTTAAAAGTCGAGTGAAGCTCCAGTTGTTGCTCCTACCAGTCAGACCAGACCAGTCTATCTCAAGGCAAGTGATTCAACTTGACCTTCGTATTTGCTGTAAACAGTTCATATATATATATATCGATGCAATTATCCTGAGTCATTTTGATGTATTTAAATCAAGCGTATCTTTTGTTTATCTTTGAGTTACATAGAGATGCCATGAACCCTCGAGTACATATTGCAAGTAGTTCAAAAGTCTTTCATGATAGTTTAATGCCATGATAAATTAGAGATGCGTTATAATATCTTATTGATCCTTTTGTTTATCATGCTATTGATCCCTGAGAAATCTTGATGTTGCACCCTGATGCTTTGATTCAACTCTTGAAATAACCTCGATAGAAACTTTATCTTGATACCTAAAAGCCAATCATTTCTTAAATACATTCATGATTGTTTGATAACCCTATCCTTACCCTAAAGCTTGATACCCTGTTATATACTGAGCTGATGATCGCTTTCTTTATATTTTAACACCTTTATCCTATTGGAACCAGTGATGCCTATCTTTTGATGTTCTAATACCTATATCTTGTCTACAACCGTTGCTTTAAGCCTAGTTTGGCATTACTCTTTCATCTTATCCAATAGCCTGGCTTAATTTCCTTGTCTAAGTTCTTGTTTATGGAAACCTCTCAATTACCCTAATATAGTAAAGTCTAGTAGATCATGGCCCTGAGATTTAGTGTCATATTTCCAGTGTTTCAAGTTGATCTATAATCCCTTGATAAAAATAATTACAGTCGAAAGAGATTTTGTCATAAATCGGCATCAGTTTTTAAAATGATTAAAACGTGGATTTTTCAGTCCCAAAGGGGGACAAATGTTTTCTTGAATGGTGGATCTGGACTGAGACGCGAGTCCTTTCCACACTTATATTAGGCTTAAAAGTTGCCTAGGGATTCCCAATAATGTTTTAGAACCCAGCGAGGTTCGGGATTACTTCGCGGCTGATCACCGGCTGTAATCCGTAGCGTCATAAAATGATTTTGATTAAGAATGGTTTTAAAATTTGTTTTGATGCAAGCAAAATGATGCCAACTCACATAAGTTTTATCTCTCGATTATCATTGATTATGCCATTCCATTGTCATTCCTAAAGGTATATCTCGATTTATGCTTTGCGTTGTATTGTTAGCACTTGTTGAGCTTTTGGCTCACTTCTTGCTTTACCCTGATATTACAGCTAACAGCCATGGTTAGATTCAAGCAGACTGCCCGTAAGACCTGTGATGCGGATGCTTATGTTCGAGCCCAGGTAGAATAAGTAATAATAGTTGTGTGAGGACTCGGTATTTGTAATCAGATGTAATAGTTGGTAGTGTTGGGCTGTTCCAAACCCTAAACTGTAAGATCTTGGATTTTGGTTGTGTAGTACTCAATAAAATGATGTAATAGCTATAATTATTTTGCTATTTAAGTTGGGGGTGTGACAACCCTGACCACAATAGGACCTTATGCTGGACTGCCACTCAGCCACTTATGCATTTGATGGACTCCCACTGAGCCACTTACACTATCATGGACGCCCACTGAGCCCATGTTGCTTATGCCGACTCAATTGATGGACTTACTTCCCGAACATTGGGTAAGTAATCAATTCATTTACCAAAACTGCAACCTTGTTGCGAATATAAAATACACCATAGAGCCGGATCCCCTAGATTTTTGAGCGAGTATTCAAGTCCCCTTAAAAAAAATGGAAGATCTTGAATTTGAAAACAAGTTTTGGGATCCGCTCTACCCTTTTTAAATTCATTTTGATGACTCGAAAACATTTTTAAGAATGTTTGGAGTAATACTGATTTATTAAAATAAATCAGTCCCGATATGAAAGAAATATCTGAATATTATTATTTAAATAATATTCCCATAAAGTATAATTGAGGTAGAAGTTGGAAAACTTATACTTGAAATGAATAGCAAATAATCAAAGATATACTTATACGAAAGTAATATCTTTATTTGAATAATCAAAAATAAGTTTGATTATCGACACCTTATTCTTTAATACAATAAAGAATATTATTAAGTAATAAGCGGAGTCATAATACCTCGAATGAATACTATAAATAATATTCATAAAATAAAGGAGTCATACATCCTCGAATGAATATCCAAGTAATATTCAATAATACTCTAAAGGAGTCATAAGCCTTCGAATAATATTCGAAATAATATTCAATAAATAATATAAAGTTATCGAATAACCCTTATTTGATTAATAGTTTTGAAAACTATAACCATATATATATATAATTATATATATATATACATATATACAAAATCTACTCGGGATCCTCGACTCCCGGTTTTAGAAAATGTTTTCACCTTTTGGGTCCTTATAATAAGGGTATATACAAATTACCGCTATCCTCTAGCATAGGTATTATCGACTGAACCAATCAGATATATATGGCAAGAATACGAAACAGGCATGCATATGTACCATATAACATGCTACAATATATCGCAAGAATTTGTTATAACAAATATGCATTTAACGCAAGATCATGCATATACACAAATACATCACAACAATAGTTATAACGGGTAGAAAACTTGCCTGAGCGACTGGGGGTTACAAATGGCTCGGGACGAGTCTGGTAACCTATAAGCAACAAGTAAGTTGGAATTAAACCAAAGTCACTTGTAAATCTATACTTTAACTAACTTAGACTCTAACGCTTATTTTGCGCTTACTGATTCTCTTAAGTCACTCGGGTACCCTCGGCTCCACCATTTTTGATAATTTAACCTTTACGAGTTTTAAGGCGATTCCTTCGCGAGTGTCTTACCAACTGCCTAACACACTTACCATAAATGTTTCATACATTAATTAACCCTTTTTGGTCTTTAACCTATGCTTCAAAGTAAGGCGAGGGGAAAAGTTTCGTTCGCGAAATGTCGTTACTTGAAACGGTCGTTTCTCCTAAACCGTGCATCGGAATCGAACGAACTACATATCAAAATGAAGCTCGTAACACGAGCTATCTAGAAATGGCAATGGTCATAATCTAGCAGGGGGTTCTCGGGTTCTAATGTTATGCACCAAAACAGTCTAAAGAAAATCGGACGTTACGACGGCTATATTTACGCGATTTCCCAATTTTAACCCATTCAAAAACCATCACAATTCAACCTCAACCCATTAATACAACCAAAGTCCATCCTCATCACATCATAACAGCCCCAAATCAACTCAATTTTAACATTCATATTTATGCCTAAGCTTGAATTTAACTATACTACATTCTTTTAACCAAAATAACAAGATTTACCAATCCATTTCAATACCACTTCAACCCAAACTCTAAACCACAAACATTAAGCTACAATATCACCATAATAATCAAAATCATCTTATTAAACATAGGAATCTAGGGTTTGGAGATGATATACCTTCCTTGAAGTGGTGGGAGTAGCTAGGAAGCCTTAAGAAGCTTTGAGAAGTCTTAGGAATGCTTGGATCTTAAAGGAAAACAAGAAAAATTCAAGTTAAAAACCTTGAAAACACTATTCATTGTCTTCTTCATTGATTTAATGAAGAAGATTGAGAAAGAATTGATGGCTTAAACTCATGATATAGCCCTAACTATGCATAAGGATGATTAGGGAATTAACTCACCAATTTAGGAAGCTTGGATCTTTGATTTTGAATTTTCTTGCCTTTGGAATAGTAAAAAGCCGAGAGCTAATGAAGAAAATAATGCCTTGGTTTCTTTTTGTTTTGATGAAGAATGAATTATTTGGATTGGTTGATTTGGTTTTGTTTTGTTTTTGGTTAATTACCAATTTAACCTTGATTTTGTGTGGTTAATAATCCACCACATCTCCTTCCTTCCCATGTCATGCCTATGTCATGTTGTGATGTCATCTTTCCCTCCTTGTCCTCTTCTCATTGGTTGGGTGACATCACTCTCTCTAATCCCTTTTGATTAACTTCCTAATTGTTTGCCTAATGACCGCTGATCTGTTATACGGTTCGCTTAACTTTCGTTTTCGTTTATCGTTTGAAGGATCATACCCGGGATCTTATTACTTAGGTTCCCTTAACCTTTCTCAATACATTATATTCCTTTTTATGATCCTCTATTATAATCCTTTAATTTAAATCCTTTTTATCTTGTTACCTTTTACTCAATTCTTTCCGTATCTAGTTGATTTCCGGGAAAAACCAAAGTGTTCGGAATTGGATTCTGACGATCTTTACATACACTTATATACCATATAGAGTACTAATAAACTCTCAGAATATCCATAACAGAACCCCTATATAGTGTGGCATGAAAAGTTTTCTTATTCAGCTAAAACACTAATCATAAGGGTTACAAAAAGTTTAAAATTTTGGGGTTATTACAGTCTCCCCTCCTTAAAAGGATTCCGTCCCGGAATCAGATAGAAAATTAATAGGGATACTCTCTTAGCATTGCACTTTCTAACTCTCGAGTAAATTTTCCCACATTGTGGTCCTACCACCAAACTCTTCCTAGTTTAATAACCCTTCTCCTAAGCACTTGTTCCTTTTCACTCTATAACCCTTCATGGTTGCTCCATATAGGTTACGTCGGGTTGCATGTCTATGCGCTCATATGCCCCTATTTATCTGGCATTCGAATTACACTTTCTTAACATTGATACGTGAAACACGTTATGAACTTGCTACAGGTCCGGGGGTAGGGCTAGCTCATATGCTATCCTCCCAATATGTTTTAGTATATCCAAGGGTCCGACACATTGTGGACTTAGCTTTCCTTTCTTTCCGAATCTCATCAATCCTTTCCGAGGGAATACCTATAACAGCACTAGGTCCCCTACTTCCTATTCCTTGTCCTTTCGTGTCAAATCAACTTACTTCGTGTTCCCATCTTGGGCTACTACCAGCCGTCCTCTGATTAAAATCTATTATATCCTTGATCCTTTGGACTACTGCGGGTCCGAGCATCTTGCGCTCTACAACTTCATCCTAACATAAGGGAGATCGACATTGTCTTCCCTCAAGGATCTCATAAGGCGATACCTCGATATTGACATACGATCGATTATCGTGAGATAACTTAATCCGCGTTAAGTGATCATTCCAAATTCTTTCAAGTCTATTGCACCGACTTTCATCATAGCTTCTAGCATTATAGCTTTTGCTTCTCAATACCCATTCTTTTCCAGTTCGTAGTCGCTACTACCTTTCGTTCCTAATATTATACTGGTTACACTTTTGCTCGTTAGCGTTCTATAACCTTTTAATAACCACGTCAACCTTAGTATCACGAATATGTTTCCATTCCGAATACCACCATAACTTTACTACTCCTTTTTCAGCTGTTTCTATTTTTGAAAGCTTGATCCATCATATAGAAGTAAAAGAATTCATTGAGAGATCACTATGATCATGAACACTTGTTACATTGCATAGTTAGTACAGAAGGTGGCCAGCCTTTAGTACTTGACAAGCAATTAAACAATAGCTGGTATCCTACTCGGCTTCTATCACACAGATAGATAGTCATTCGGCAATACCTCCCCTTCTGGAAGGGTTGTTCTTCTCTGTTTATATGAAATGAAAAGAAGAGAAAAGAACGAATTGAAGAGAATTGTAAATAAAAAAAAAATACTGCCACAAAATATTTGGCTTGGAACCTACCTCTGACTATAGAGGTTTGTCATAGGAGAACAAAACATATATGTATTTATATCAACATTATTATAGCATTGTATTTCACATGCCTAAATATTTTTGCTATTCCGTCCATCATTCTATGGACCCATTCTCTTCCTCGAGCTTATACACAATCACCTTCGAAACTCCCTCGACATCGAAAATCGAATCTGGAATCTCATTTTATACATCACCGTTACTAGAATTCTATGCTTGCATCGCAACCTTCCTCGTCTAGTAATACGACTCTCTATTGATAGGAAGGAATAAATATTCAATAGGCAGATACTCTACTTAATTAGTCTATCAATGATATCTTATACACTACCACGACCAGATTAGTGGTACTCAATCTCAACATCCATTCCAATACAACTCTCACGGTTGTAATCAACTCATTACTCGCAGAATCATTGTTGCATTACTATGGTCCACCACTGACCTACTGTCGTCATTCACTTTCCATGAAATCTTAATATCTAACCATACGGAGTCCATACATGTCGTATAGAATACTTCTAAGGAGTTAACATAATCACCAATCATGATTCATGAAGAACACTCCTGATCCTGACATACATACATGACATGAAGTAGATAAAATTGCAGAAGAGTTTCAATCAAAGCAACGATAGCAGGTTAATACCATTCTTAACCGTATGCCTTAAATAGAAGACTTAACTCAAGGTTTCGTCTAGTCCTTTTTGAAACATGGTCCTGGCTTATCTCAAGATAGTATCTTCTGAGATAGATAGCCCGCTCATGGAGATTACACGAATTAAACCTTTACCAACTACTATTACGGTTGGGTATTGCACAGTCATCAGAAGGAATGTCAATCTTCCAAACCATAATACAACCTTTATAGCTTTAACCATCATCACTGTATTCCTTTGGCACAAGCGCCTATAATTATCTTCTTACCTTTAAAGTGTCGGCCACCTCTTTGGCCTTTCCTGATAGTAAAATTTCCTTACAGTCAATGTCATTTTAACCACCTCCAATTAATTTTCTACCTTATTTCAATCACAGCTTATGTGAAAATGCTTTTCTTTAATATCTGATGAGTAAATAAAAAAAATATCACCATTTTTCCATAAGTTATTGCTTCAATCTTTAGAGGTTAATCATTGTCACGACTGACTCCCAATCATACTTAGAACATCTTTTATCTTAGGTCCTAATTGCCCTGAACAATTTTGACCTTTACTGGTTTGATCCATACTTTCTCGTGGTTTAACACGTGCCCCACTTGGCATTATTATAATTATGTCATATTTCCTTTATCAACATTTTTATTTTTGAGAATTTCGAATATTTCCTTTCTCCTTGTAAAACCTCTAAGGTTATCTTTCAATCGTTCCTCCTGTATTCCCTAGATACAGGGCATATCAAAATACCATTTACTAATACTAGAACCATTGTCTATATACTTCTGAAAAATTTCTCCACGGATTCTTAAAGGTTGTTGTTACCTTAACCCTTTCCAAATCATACTGTCAAAACTCATACTGTCCCTATTAAGGGTGAAATGCCAACCTTTATGCATTCCCCTAGGATTCATTTTAAGTTACCGATGTTCTATCCTTAATTCCACCTTTAAAAGGTACCTGCATCCTTCCATGGATAAATCAAGTCATATATCCCTGACAAGGGTGTCTTATTCAATCATTCCCACCTCGATAGTATATACCAATTTCACAATAGCATCCTTATTCAAACTGAGGTCAACCCATATGGCCTCCAAAAGATAACAATGTTTACCCGCTTTCCTTTCCTAATTTGGTAACGATAACAAGGATGTTCTGGAAGATATTGGTCGTGTTCAACGCGAACTTCTTCTTAATAATTCCTTATTTACTTTTTGTTGTTTACCTCAACAGTCACCTCAATGTTGGGATATCTTTCATACCTGGCGTCTCCCTTTCTGGGTATCAAGCCACCGGTCTTACACTTCACATTCTTGAAGGTCACTTCCTTCATCCAATTTTCCTAATTTCTTACTTCCTTGTCTCCTCAGTCTATCCGCATCTCATTATTTATCCTTCCAACTATTTCAAGGTTTCCTCGAATCCTCCCAACTTACAGGGGATAAAATATATATATCTCTTATTCCTTCAATCATCAACTTTAACTCATGGTGAATCACCCTCATCCTGACGATTACATACTTTTCTATTTCTATTGCTACGAGTCTTTAGGGTTTCCTCATACCCGACTCCCTTATCATTCCTCAAACTCTATTGCCTTTATATTCCTTTCCACTTCAGTTTCTTTTTATTTTCCTTTCTCTTATCATTATTTCATGAACTAACACAACATAAGTATTGATTCCAAACATCCCGTCATTCTGGATTCGTGTCCTCAGAACGAATCTTGATAACTTTTACAACTTAGATTCATAATTTATCATACTCATCTGCCTTTGTTCTGACTCTAAAGCTTTTACACTATCTCCCTAACCTTGGGAATTACTTTCCCGAAAACAATTGACTGAACTTAAATCAGTTTATTCTAACCTCTGGCTCCGTGCCTTTCTTGGTCTTTCACCAGCGGGTGGCCTCTCTTTTAGGAGGGTAAGTGACAAAATAGTCTTTTGTGATTCGTCAATCATTTAGAATCTCAAATGATTTCTATATTTCCTCTAGCCAGGCTCTTGCCTCGACTGGGTCAGCTTGTTCCTTGGAACTCTGAGAGCTTAGCGACTTAAAGGTCCTGAAAAAAAAATTCTCACCACATTGTTTCCTCAGGGTGGTTGTTGGGGATAATAGTCTAAATTCTGTCTAGAAAGGTCCATAAATTGTCGTATAGGAGTGCCGTCTCGGGTCTCCTTTCCTTACTCGACTTTAATGGTTTCCTTAGTATGAAATGTTTCATCCTTCTCCCATACTTGGGATTATCTTATACATTTTAAATCCTCATTTTCCACTTCATTATGTTATGGGTTCATTCTATCTTGATGGCGACCTCCCTGACTATCACGTTCAGGTTTTGCTCTAAATCATATTCCTCAAACTAGCTTTCATTTAAGATCTCATCTTTAAGCTCTTGAACATTTGGAACCCAAATTCTATAGGAATACCTCATTATTCCTTTCTCATCTTTCTCGGTATTAATCTTTTATCTAATTGTTGGCTCTTTGCCTTCCTTCATCACTTTTTCTGGCACAATATGTTCTTTTCCTATAATTCGGACTGTGTTGCAATCTCAAACAGCTTTTCGGTACCGGCTCCGATTACCTTCATATCTATTTCCATTTTCTCAAAATCTCTTATCAACTCTCCCAAAGACATTATCATCTTGAGTCTCTCCTTTACGCTAAGGGCATTAACCACCATTTTGGCTTTCCCTGGATGATAAAGAATCTCATAATCGTAATCCTTGATTAGCTCTAACCGCCTCCTTTGGCGTATGTTGAGCTCTTTCTGCGTAAAAAAATGTACTAGAGCACTTATGGCCTACGTAAATCTCGCACTTCTCTCCATACAAGTAGTGCCTCCAATATTTAGGGCAAAACTATTGCCATGAGCCCAAGCTCATGGGTGGGGATATCGAATTTTATATTCCCTTAATTGTCTTGACGCGGACGCGATTATCTTGCTGTGCTGTATAAGAAGCACCCTAATTCCTTATGCGAGGCGTCACTTACAAATCACAAAATCTCCTTTTTCCATCCGGCAATGCCAACATAGGGGCCGTCACCAACCTTTGCTTCAGTTCTTAAAAGCTGTTCTCGCATTTCTCTGTCCATTCGAACTTCTCGGTCTTACGAGTAAGCCGTGTTAAAGGGGCTACTATCTTTACAAACTTGAACGAACCTCTGGTAGTGACCGGCCAATCCTACCTCTGGGAGTTGCCCTAACCATGGTCATCAATTCCTCAGTGGTCCTTTATTCATTCTTGTCAGGATCCTTCACGGGATCCTCCTCGGCAACAATCCCTTCTAGGACAACACCCTCAACCGCTACATCCTCAATATCAACATCATCCGGTCCTGCGTTAGGACGCTCTATCGGATCCACAATCCGATCTCCAATTAGTAATAAAACATCATCGCGCTGTTACTCCTCAACCTCAGGGTTCGGAGTCCCGCTACCATATACGATAACGAACTACGCTTCTATCACGATATTTATAAGGGTTCCCATAAGGGTTTTAACTGTCAGTACTACGTTAGGTAGCCCGACTATGAACTTGGCAAGAGTTCTTATTATCTTAGTTATTATCTTAACGTCACATCATCTCTGAGGTTTATAACGCTTGGCTCTGAAACCATTTCTGTAACACCCCCAAATCCGGGGTCGGGGATCCGGGTTGTCACGAGTTCCATTTCCCTTAATAACACCCAATCTTAATAAATAATCAACTACTCTGTACTGTGACCCCACAATAAACACACACACACCACAAGTTATAGTCTCAGAGATGAATATCCAAAAATAATCACAAGTCGTTTTATTCCACAATTATATGCCAATGCACCTTAAACAGGTTTCTGAATAAATTTACATTTCTTTGCCATTATTACAATTCATGATATACATAAGTCTGGTACATTATTAGTTGAAAACTTAACCTATTGGTAATTTCTACCTCAGCTACAGCGGCCTCAACGCTTCCAGAAAGCTACGGTACGTTTCCTATCCGCTTGCGAATTGGGAGCTTGGTCCTGTTCATCTTATCTATCTGATGTTGTGTGATGAAAGAAGAAGCAAGGGTGAGCAGCAAGCCCACCAAAATAATATGTATAATGATTAACAATATATGAGCCTTCTCATAGTACTCATGAAAGTCTTGGTTAAAAGAAATGAACCAAGTTGATATCTTAATGGGATGAAGTCGCAAAATATTCAGTATATATATATACACATATACTTTTCAAAATATGGGAAGTCTTCTTCCATGAATAATACACACAGAGTTCCAGTGTATAACTGTATAAAAATATCGTTGCAAGGTGATCTCATATATCTAACCTTGTCTCAACGTTTTTCTGAAAATCTTTGTCATGCATAAGATAATCATTTACTAGATATAAGTTTAAAAGATGAAGTTACCAGATACTCCAATATACTTATATCTTTTCCAAATACTACTTGAACTACCGCCGTTCAAGTTATAATTAGTTTCAAAAGTTCATCACACTGATGAGACTACAAGATAAGACTTGTATAGATTCAATCTTTGAAATATTTTGAAGGAAATGAAGTTATGATATACTTCATTAAGTTCTGATATATATATATATATATATCACATATACATCTTCTTTATACATTTCCTGAAAACCTCTGTCATGTAAAGTATGAACAGAGTTTGGAACATCCAATGAATTTTGGAAAGGAAAAGAATTTTGGCATAAACCAGATATCTCGCTGATCAGGCAAAGATACCAATAAGTAACCTTTTCTACTAGTAGATGGACGAATTCCCCACTGGTCATCACCCTGGCCACAATAGGACCTTATGCTGGACTGCCACTCAGCCACTTATGCATTTGATGGACTCCCACTGAGCCACTTACACTATCATGGACGCCCACTGAGCCCATATTGCTTCTGCCGACTCAATAGATGGACTTACTTCCCGAACGTTGGGTAAGTAATCAATTCATTTACCAAAACTGCAACCTTGTTACGAATATAAAATACACCATAGAGCCGGATCCCCTAGATTTTTGAGCGAGTATTCAAGTCCCCTTAAAAAAAATGGAAGATCTTGAATTTGAAAACAAGTTTTGGGATCCGCTCTACCCTTTTTAAATTCATTTTGATGACTCAAAAACATTTTTAAGAATGTTTGGAGTAATACTGATTTATTAAAATAAATCAGTCCCGATATGAAAGAAATATCTGAATATTATTATTTAAATAATATTCCCATAAAGAATAATTGAGGTAGAAGTTGGAAAACTTATACTTGAAATGAATAGCAAATAATCAAAGATATACTTATATGAAAGTAATATCTTTATTTGAATAATCAAAAATAAGTTTGATTATCGACACCTTATTCTTTAATACAATAAAGAATATTATTAAGTAATAAGCGGAGTCATAATACCTCGAATGAATACTATAAATAATATTCATAAAATAAAGGAGTCATACATCCTCGAATGAATATCCAAGTAATATTCAATAATACTCTAAAGGAGTCATAAGCCTTCGAATAATATTCGAAATAATATTCAATAAATAATATAAAGTTATCGAATAACCCTTATTCGATTAATAGTTTTGAAAACTATAACCATATATATATAATTATATATATATACATATATACAAAATCTACTCGGGATCCTCGACTCCCGGTTTTAGAAAATATTTTCACCTTTTGGGTCCTTATAATAAGGGTATATGCAAATTACCGCTATCCTCTAGCATATGTATTATCGACTGAACCAATCAGATATATATGGCAAGAATACGAAACAGGCATGCATATGTACCATATAACATGCTACAATATATCGTAAGAATTTGCTATAACAAATATGCATTTAACGCAAGATCATGCATATACACAAATACATCACAATAACAGTTATAACGGGTAGAAAACTTGCCTGAGCGACTGGGGGTTACAAATGGCTCGGGACGAGTCTGGTAATCTATAAGCAACAAGTAAGTTGGAATTAAACCAAAGTCAATTGTAAATCTATACTTTAACTAACTTAGACTCTAACGCTTGTTTTGCGCTTACTGATTCTCTTAAGTCACTCGGGTACCCTCGGCTCCACCATTTTTTATAATTTAACCTTTACGAGTTTTAAGGCGATTCCTTCGCGAGTGTCTTAGCAACTGCCTAACACACTTACCATAAATGTTTCATACATTAATTAACCCTTTTTGGTCTTTAACCTATGTTTCAAAGTAAGGCGAGGGGAAAAGTTTCGTTCACGAAACGCCGTTACTTGAAACGGTCGTTTCTCCTAAACCGTGCATCGGAATTGAACGAACTACATATCAAAACGAAGCTCGTAACACGAGCTATCTAGAGATGGCAATGGTCATAATCTAGCAGGGGGTTCTCGGGTCCTAATGTTATGCACAAAAACAGTCTAAAGAAAATTGGACGTTACGACGGCTATGTTTACGCGATTTCCCAATTTTAACCCATTCAAAAACCATCACAATTCAACCTCAACCCATTCATACAACCAAAGTCCATCCTCATCACATCATAACAGCCCCAAATTAACTCAATTTTAACATTCATACTTATGCCTAAGCTTGAATTTAACTATACTACATTCTTTTAACCAAAACAACAAGATTTACCAATCCATTTCAATACCACTTCAACCCAAACTCTAAACCACAAACATTAAGCTACAATATCACCATAATAATCAAAATCATCTTATTAAACATAGGAATCTAGGGTTTGGAGATGATATACCTTCCTTGAAGTGGTGGGAGTAGCTAGGAAGCCTTAAGAAGCTTTGAGAAGTCTTAGGAATGCTTGGATCTTAAAGGAAAACAAGAAAAATTCAAGTTAAAAACCTTGAAAACACTATTCATTGTCTTCTTCATTGATTTAATGAAGAAGATTGAGAAAGAATTGATGGCTTAAACTCATGATATAGCCCTAACTATGCATAAGGATGATTAGGGAATTAACTCACCAATTTAGGAAGCTTGGATCTTTGATTTTGAATTTTCTTGCCTTTGGAATAGTAAAAAGCCGAGAGCTAATGAAGAAAATAATGCCTTGGTTTCTTTTTGTTTTGATGAAGAATGAATTATTTGGCTTGGTTGATTTGGTTTTGTTTTGTTTTTGGTTAATTACCAATTTAACCTTGATTTTGTGTGGTTAATAATCCACCACATCTCCTTCCTTCCCATGTCATGCCTATGTCATGTTGTGATGTCATCTTTCCCTCCTTGTCCTCTTCTCATTGGTTGGGTGACATCACTCTCTCTAATCCCTTTTGATTAACTTCCTAATTGTTTGCCTAATGACCACTGATCTGTTATACGGTTCGCGTAACTTTCATTTTCGTTTATCGTTTGAAGGATCATACCCGGGATCTTATTACTTAGGTTCCCTTAACCTTTCTCAATACATTATATTCCTTTTTATGATCCTCTATTATAATCCTTTAATTTAAATCCTTTTTATCCTGTTATCTTTTACTCAATTCTTTCCGTATCTAGTGGATTTCCGGGAAAAACCAAAGTGTTCGGAATTGGATTCTGACGATCTTTACATACACTTATATACCATATAGAGTAATAATAAACTCTCAGAATATCCATAACAGAACCCCTACATAGTGTGGCATGAAAAGTTTTCTCATTCAGCTAAAACACTATTCATAAGGGTTACAAAAAGTTCAAAATTTTGGGGTTATTACAACTTTGCCTTCTCCCGCTGGTGATGTGGACTATGAGACTGGTGGTTCAGCTGATTTCTTTGGAGATGGGAGTGGGGACAGTGAAGATGAAGAAATGGACATAGGGTGAGAAGTAGGCTCAAGTTCAAGGTCAGGTATGCCATCATGGGCATTCTCAAAGCACTATGATGAGCATTACTTCAAGACAACCCTGATCCAATTAATCAATCAGACCAATACTGCTCTTCAAACCACTACCAATGCCAGCACCAAGAAGCTCCTTCAGGCACATCTAGCCTCCCTGAAACTTCAACAAATCCAGGGCTTCCAGCATGCTAGAGATGTGAATACTATGAAGAATGATATTGAGGAGATGAAAAGGCTATTTCAAACAGGATAGACTCTAAACTTCCAGAAGCTACAATGCTTGACATCAAGAGGCAAATAAGGAAAAATTCTGATCTGTCAAGCAAGATAGATGCCTTGGATACAAGAATGTCAGCCATGGAAGCATCTTTAACTGCCATTCATCTCCATCAAGCCCAACAGACTGATCTACTTCAAAAACTGGTGGCTACTCAAACCCCCTCCTCTGCTCAACTTGATGATAACAAAAAGGGGGAGAAAGGATCAAGTGAGGGGGAGAGGCTTCAAATTCAAATCACTAAAGTAATTGTACCTTCAATTACTATCTCAAAGCCATCAGTTACAGATAGTATAGATCTGATCAATGCAGCAGCAGCCAACTTAAGAGCAGCTGATAAGGAAAAATTGAGTTTAGTCAACTGGGAGAAGATTGATGAGGAAATACAGAAGAAGTTTAAACTTGTTAAGGAGCCAGTTAAGTCAGCCATCCATCACTCTCAAGTCAAGCAAATTAGTATGAATAAGATGAGCATGAACTATCTAGAAAGAGGACAATCTTCCTGCATCAAATCTCCAAAGGCTGAAATCATTCTTAAACCAAGGATAAACTATTCAAAATCATCATTGAAGAACCCTTTGGACACTATGTATGAGACACCTAAGCCTGATGAGAAGAAGCTTCTGTCAAGATCAATTGCTTTATACAAAGATCCAACTGATTCAGCTTCAAAAAGGAGAACTGCCAAGATTTTCAAAAATGGGAAAGAAATTTGTGTGGTGGCTGGACATCCTCAATTTGCTCAAGCAAAGAGAGAAGAAAAGGCTAGATTGAAGCAGGAAAAGAAGCAAGCTGCTCTGGATGCTAAAAAGACTAAACAAAAGAAAGAGCAGATTGCTATCTTGGCCAAGTTACATGTTGTAAATTCATCACAACAAATTCCTTCTCAACCATCTGAAGCTATTGAATCAAAGAAGCAAGTTGAACAACATAAGACATCTCCAAGAAAGAAGGAATTGGCTAAAAGAACTAAAAGGAAAGCGGATATTGTTGACAAGGAATTGGAAGATCAATTTCCTAAGGAATCCACACCATCTACAACTCAAGCATCAAAGCCCTCTGTGGTATTTGAAGATATCAGGGTGTTGGATCCTTACAGGAATATTCATGGTGAACCTATTGTGCCCAAGGATGAGGCAATAAAATGGGATAACATACCAATTCCTGACTTCAATCTACCAATCCTTAGCAAGCCAAAAAGAACAAAGTCAAGAGCAGTCAAGAAAGTGAAGTTGTCACCTCTCAAATCCAAGTCTCAAGTCAAACCTCTATCTGGATGAACTAGATGAAGTGAGAGGAATTGATGCATACAGAAACCTACCTTAAAGGTTAGTGTTCAAGTACAAAGGAGGAAAGGAGATTCAATGGTCTCTTCACAGGATCCTTCAAGAAAGCCAAGCTGTACTGATTAAAGTTTATTCATCCTTCAAGAAGAACTTTGGGTTCAATATTACTGCAAGAAGATTGATATTGAAGAAGATTGAAGAACTAAGGAGTGTTAGAGCTAAAGATGCACTCCCAAAGACTCTAATCATCCCTTACACAGGGAGAAGAGTGCATCTAAGGCCCTACTGGCTGATGGAGTTCATAGATGACAAAGGTGTGAGAAGATTCTTCTAATTTGAAGACCAATTGAGCATCTCTAGCAATGAGACTCTTTTGGAAATGCAAGGAAAGCTAAATCTCTCAGAATCTGATGAACTGGAATTCCACGGGAAGCTCCAAAATCAGATTGAAGAAAATAATAGAAAGCTTGGAAAGAGATCTAGACCTTCAAGAAACTAGACAAATCTGCTCAGGCTAGAGGAGCATCTTGAAAAATGACTGTGAGCAAAACTTTGTACATTTTTGTTATTTGAAGCACTTTTCAGTAATATCTACTTTCTCTTAAAGTTATATTCTTAGGGTGTTTTGTTATCATCAAGTATCTCTTAATTTATGGCTACAATTCCAGTAGACATAAATTGGGGGAGATTTTTGTGTATATATTGTGTATTTGATGATTTCATGAACAAAACACCTCAGTAAATTTTACTTAGTGAAATAATGTAGCACTCTACGGATAAGATTTATAGTCCCGACGGATGACTCATTATAGTCCCGACGGATAATGACTTATTATCCATCGAGTGAGTAGCTTATGTAACAATAAGTCTGTAGCACATTTCTGCATTCACCATTGTATAGATTCTGAAAGTAGTATTCAAGTCATGTTGACTTTAACTAGATATGCAGAATATGTTGATTAATTGTACATAGATGATGTCTTGTAATTCTGCATAAATGAAATGAAGTCAAGTGCCAGTTTGCTACCCGACGGATAACCTACAATGAAGTCAACGGATGATCAAATAGACAACCCGGCGGATGATCAACAACTCGACGGATGATCATGAACCCGACAGATAAAGAATTCAAATATCTGTTGACAGTGACAACGCAGTCACATGCGTCGAGTGGATGCAAATGGAATGTGGTAGCCTATTCAACTGGGTTTTCGAGAACAAAGAAGCATTGTCATTTCCATGCTATTATGAAGATATTCAAAGATGCCGGAATAGAGTAATGGAGTAGCATTGTAATAGACTAAATAGTTTTTATTTTATTATCTTATCTTATTACTTTGTAATCTTGGTGATATATAAACCAAGTAGCAGCAACTAAGACACTATCGATCTAAGCAAGAAAGCAGAGAAACATTTGTAAGCAGGATTCTTAGCATTTCTCTGTAGTCTTAGAAGTTCAATTGTTGTAAGCAGCTGTGAGCATTTCTGCACACAGGGTTCTCTCGATATATAATATATATCTCTGGTGGAATCATTCAAATCCACCAGAAAGTTTTTAAAGACTCTTATTTTTAATTACTTGTGTCTTGATTCACTTAAGTTTTTATTCCGCATTGTGCTAATCAATACACTTACATTTATATTTGAGTTAGAACATTTTATTTCAAGAAAAAATTTCAAGAATTCCATTCAACCCCCCTTCTGTAATTCTTGTCATATTGTTAAGGGACTAACACCTTTAATTATTTCACTTGATCATTGTTTAATCTCAGTATTGTCAATGTGACTTGCTGAGCTAGTTAGCTCATTTGTGTGATTCTATTTATGTTTTTTTCCAGTTAAGAAGGAACCTGCTGGTACCGAGGATCCCCAATCAAGTGTGCAAGCTAGGATTCCAGGTTAATCGGATTAAGCTAGCTGAAGACTTTTGTGATAGTTTAAGTTTGAGGAGTTTGTATGAACATTTAATATTCAGTTATAAGTTTGAATAGTTGGGATTTGGACGTTTGTAATATAAGTGTGAGTGTGGCTTGTGTACATACTTTAACGTGTTGCGATCCGTGGATGTCGGTAAGTAGGGTCACTGCATCTTATTATTATCTTTATTATTGTTATAAACATGTTCATATATAAGGTGTGTGTGGACCCCAAACTTCTAACCTGGGTTTGGAGGGCGCCACACGTTTGCCCAATCGATTCACAATCTTAAGGTATTCTAAATTTATTCAACAATGATTACATCTTTCATATTTGTATTGTTTTGTCCTACTTTCACTCGATTTATTTTAAATCTTAAGGTCAGAACTAGTAAGTAGTAATTTTCTAATTATAAAAATCTTGAATTAATGATATGTAATTTTATTTTTATAAATCTTATGAAAGGTCATTTAAATAGAATTATTTATTATTATTTTTTAAATAAATAGCTTCCGATTAATACTTCAATTAATCACCGATTATTCGATTAATCACTAAAGGTCCCTCTGCCGAATAATTCCGATTTACGCTTTTTAGAAAACCGTAAATAATATATAAAATAATATTTTGATCGATACCAATTTTTGCATCAAACAAATTAAGATGACCGCTGGTAGAAAAAGTCATTATGTGCTTTATAATTGAACAATTCTTCCATGTGTTATGTGTTGCTGTGGATATTTTTTTTTGACAAATATGGCTTATAACCTTATAAATGAGTATCTGTTTTTATAAATATCCGGTGAGTTTACATAGTGCTTCTGCAAAACCGTAACTAACGGTCAATGTCGTGTATGGATTGTCAATGTAAAATGTATTCGTTTGTGTTTTTAATACTCTTGACTCTCGCTTACATCAACTGCGCGCTTTCTGGCCATTTTTGATTCCATCTAACACACACAACACAAACTAACTCTCTGTATCTCTCTCTCTTAACCGCTAAGTCACCCTACCTGTATACTACTTGTACATATATATACTATTTTACGTCTCTCTCTCTCTCTCTCTCTCTCTCGACACGATCAACACTACAGCCTTACTTTTTCACGCCATTCAGGTAAGCTTAATTTATATGATCATCATCTTACTCTCGTTTCTTCTTTTTTGTGTATCTAGTTTATGATTGTTGTCGACAACTCACTTATTTCAAGTAGGTTCCAATACATGTTATCTTGTTCTTCCCATTAATTCTTCAATTATTGCATTTATTTCGTTTCTTTATCATGTATGATCCACTTAGAGTTCTTGGATTATCGTATTGTTAACTTTCTTAATAATAAAGGTTCCAACTCATAATATTAGCACTGATTCTACTATCTTGATCATTAGTTTCTTATTTAGCGCTTAATATAAAAATGAGCTTAATTTTTAAGCTTTGTGATTATGCTTATATATATCCTTGCTTTCCTTTCAAGTTGATGATCTGATTTGATGTCCTTTTTTTTTTAAGTTAGAAATTTAAGTCCAAATACGTTTTTTTGTATGATCAATTGTCTAATCCTCACTATCTACCTTGAAATTAAAGCTTTCTTGTTGGTTCAGGTACGGATAAATTTTGACAGTAGCGGACAGGAACACGATGTTACTCTCGAATGCAGCTTCTGTAGACAACATTACCTTATTCGTAGCTCTAATTTGCAGTTGCATTATCATTGGTCATCTTCTTGTTGAAAACAAATGGACGAATGAGTCCACGACTCCACTTCTCATTGTCAGTTCTTTTTTTTAATGTCTGAAATTGTACATTCTCAATTTTTTTATAGCAGTTGAATATAGTGGCTTGTGAACTTACAATCCTTTTGTGTGGGTTGGTCTTTTGATCACAGGGTCTATGTTCTGGAGTTGTTATTTTGCTCAGAACAGGTGGAACAAACTCTCGCCTTTTAGAGTTCGATGAGCAACTTTTCTTTATATATCTTCTTCCGCCTATTATATTTAATGCCGGGTAAGTTATAGTTTCATCTCAAGTGGGTTAATTTTTATACTTATTTCTGCTTTTGCACACTGAATGAGATCCTGTGATTTCATTTTTATCCATGATGATCTGTCATATTTTTATACTGTTGCAAGCTATAAATATTTTATATTTAATTTCATCTTTGGATAATTGTACGTTTTGTTGGTTGAGGCATCTAGTCAGGCACGTAGAGCAGAGCAAGACCTTATGATTCCACGGTCTCTAGTTTTTCCTTTTATATCACTAATATAGTCTTGTATCAGGTTTCAGGTGAAAAAGAAACAGTTTTTTCAAAACTTCATGACAATTATGTTATTTGGCGCTATTGGTACAGCTATGTCCTTTACAATCATATCATTCGGTAGGCTCTGACAACTCATTCTGTTGTAATATCTTACAGATAACAGTGTATGATGAATTTAATTTATGTTTCTATTCAGTTGATTATTCTGAAAGTCTTTGATACAACATGATAGCACATTGTTTCAAATATTTATTGAATCAGAAATACAGAATATCAAGATGTGCTCGTCCAATGTCCATACACATTGTATTTTTTATTTATTGTCTCAACTTGCGTAGTAAGTTTGTGTATTGAATCTTTTTAACTAATTTTATACAGGTGCAAAGAATTTAATTGAAATGCTGAATATTGGCTCTTTGGAGATCAAGGATTATCTCGGTATGCTGTTCATCTCTTTAACATCATCTATCTTCCTGCTTTTTATGACTTCATATTATTGATTCATCTTATTTTAGTCTTTTTAGTGCTTGTTTCATCATAGAAGTTTTCACATTTAGATGCTCAAGTTTATGTACTTCGAATCAATCTTGCATAAAGTGCAAATCTTGAGGAAGATTTCAGTCATAGCACAAGAGCTAATAAAATAAAGTGGTCTAATGGATTGGGAGAGTTGTTCATTTGTTTGATAGTAGGATTTTCCCCAATCTACTATGCTTTCCAGAGCTATATGCTGGTAGACTAAGATGGAATACATTGCCACTAAGACGGAGTTATAGAATTGATGATGTTAATATGAAACTGAGACGAAGTTTCATTAAATTAGGAAGGAAATTACAAGGTTTATTAATTGTGATGTTCTATGTACACATCTTCCATTGAGAAGACAATTCATGACACCTGATAATTAGGAGTGGGGAGGGGGGAGGGATGGGTTAGAGCTACAGACTGGGGACAAATTATACAAAGAGAGTTATTTTTATGGAGGGCATGAAATGTGGCAGGAAAAAGTGAATGCAGTCCTTGTGAAGGACATGGTCTTCTCTTTTTTCCCTAGTTCTCTCTACCTAATGTTTTGCGTTCGTTGTTATTCGGACATTGTAAAGGCTAGCTGAATATTATCTGCAATGAACAAGTTATTCGTTAATTGGACAAATTATTCATTGATTGTGTTAGTACTTCTTTTAATAATAATGATAATTTTTTTGTTATAAAGTGTGTATATATCTTTCAAGAGGAAAATGATTTGGAAAGATGACTTGAAATGATTGTTAATTTATATGTAATGTCTAATGCTAATTGAAAGACAAAATTCTGTACTTGTTGTTTGCTTGCATTATTTCAGCTTATTTCTCATCTGAACTCAAATATGGACTTGTGGTAATTTAAAGTATGTTATTTTGAAGCAATTGGAGCAATCTTTTCGGCTACAGACAGTGTATGCACCTTGCAGGTATGGATCTTTCCAGGGTGGCAATTTTGTTCAGATATAAAATATAAATTTAACTTTTACATTGTCTGATATCAGATTCTTAATCAAGAAGAGACACCTTTGTTGTACAGCTTAGTATTTGGGGAAGGCGTGGTAAATGATGCAGCATCTGTAGTTCTCTTTCATGCAATTCAAAAGTATGACCTCTCGAACATCAATTTAAAAACTGCTCTTCAGTTTGGAGAAAGTTTCTTGACTTTATTCACTACCAGCACCTTGTTGGGAATATCAGTAAGTCCTTCTCTCCCTCTAAATCTATAGCATAAATTTTGCTGGAAGTTGGAGTGCATGTCCTTAAATTTTATCCTGTACACAAATCTATTGGTTCGGATCTTCCATCAGCTATGCATTGACAAAGTTACAAAATTTGATTTTAGTGCATTTCTTTATATCTATAAACTTGAAAGTCATAAACAAGGAGGCAGAGGGATTAATTAATGGTTCATGGAGCAAATGGTTGTTGTTAATTAAAAGCATTTAAAATAGAAGTTGTATCATGTTACTGGTTAAGATTGTTCTTATACATCTATATCTGCATGGCGAATTGTACAATAGTATTCGAAGTTCATTCTTCCATGAATTTCAAACGGGTTAAATATCAAAGTGGTCACTCAACTGAACGCCATATATCAGTTTAATCATCAAAGTTAACAGGGTATCATTTGAATCACTAAAGTCATTATAAACATCATACATATACCTCAAAATATGTACTCGAGAATTAAAATTTATTTTATGGAGTTCTATATATTTTTCTTGAATCCTATTACAACCAAATGAAAATGTATGAATTCTAGTATTTTCTATAATTTAATAAGATTTTTTTAAAATTTATCAACTATTTATTTTTAATTTTGTAGTCATTTGCTTTATTTAAATAATAATAATTAGTAGATAAATTTTTAAAAATCTCAAAAAATCATCTAAAATATTATGAATTCATAACTTTTCATTTGGTTGTAATAAGATTTAAAAAAAATGTTTATAACTCCATAAAATAAATTTTAATTCTCGAACACATATTTTGAGGTATCTGTTTGATATTTATTATTACTTTAGTGATCCAAATGATACCCCATTAAGTTTGATGATTAAACTGATATATGACTTTCAGTTGAGTGACCACTTTGATATTTAACGCAATTTCAAACATAACCATTTTTCCTTTGACAGCTTAACTTACCTGGTTATACTTCTAATTGCTAAAATATTTTCTGGCATATTATTATATTTGGTTGCTTCAGGCCATGTCTAACTAAAAGTAACTAACACGAGGGATATGGAACAGGATCAGATATAGTTCTGTAGATTTTAGTTCAATAGGACTTTGACAAATAACTGTTGCACTTTATTTGCATAATGTTGTACTTTAAGTCTTTAAGTTTAATTTATTTCTATACTTCCCCAGTAAACAGTATCGCTGATTTAGGTGTTCAGACCAACTAGCATTGAAGTCATGACAGATGAATACTGTATAATTAAATTTGACCATTGAGCCTAATTTTGACCAATCAACTACCAATTCCTGACCCAAGTAGAAGTATGCATCAATCTTAATATGTTTTTGACATCTTTACGAAGTTAGACAATAGACAATAAATACGTATATGAAAAATTACTACTTTATAAACAATATGTAAATGATCACAACTTCGCGTGCATTATTCACACAAGTAAAATAGACTAAGAAGTTATTATTTTTTGACTGACTAGAATGGTATGTCGTCATTGGTTGCACTTTCACTTTAGTAAACCATCCTCATAAATTTTTTTAATGTCCATTTTGAGTGCCAAACAAGGTCATTGACTTAAAAGGCATCTTAGAGCAATGTTGAGTTTGTGCTGGTGTGCATTATTGTGAAGTATGTCTTACTATACTCTGTTGTTAATTTTTCTTTACTAAATTCTCAGGTTGGATTGCTTAGCGCTTTTATCATGAAAAAGTTGTATCCTGGCAGGTATTTATGCGTAGCATCTGTAAAGACTAATTTTGCTCTTTAAAACCTTGGACATTATCGTTGTTAAACTTGCAAATACAATAGCTGAAAGTGCAATCCGATCGTTAAAAAATAGGCATCAGAAAAATCATGAGAGCAATATCTATGATCTATCTGCAATGGTTTGTATGTGTCGATTTGGCACCAAGTGATGAAGTCTGTATTCTTTTATCTTGTGATGAATCTCAGATGTCTAGATTGGGATATGTTTTTAAGTTAAAATATTGAGACTAAATACATTGTAGATTTTGTTAAAATATGTAGAACTGTAGTGGTAGCACAAACTGATTAAAGTAAGATGGAACTCAAAGTGTTGATCATCTTACTTATCTGTTATGGACAATATATCTTTGAAGATATGTGGGTGCCCTCATTGGTGGATATGTACATGTCATTACAACATGTGACTTGAATGCTAGTTTACAAATTTGCAGGCATTCTCCTGATCGTGAAGTGGCTCTTATGATTGTGATGGCTTACCTTTCATATATGATGGCTGAAGTATGTTATATTTGTCTTGAGTTCCTTTACGTACTTATGCTTGTTATATTAAATTACCACATATAAATGGGAGCTTCAACGACTCAATAATATTGTTTTGTACCAATTCGTTTGTCTTTCAGCTTTTTGACTTGAGTGGCATACTCACCGTATTCTTTTGCGGGATTGTCATGTCACATTACACTTGGCATTCTATGACTGACGGTTCAAAAGTAACAACTAAGTGGGTAAAACCTTGAGGAATACCTCAGCAAATCCATCTTTTTTTTAATCTATTGCACTAAAAACTTTCTGTATTTTTAGTATATTGTTCTTTGCTGATTTCAGGCATTCCTTTGCAACATTTTCGTTCATTTGTGAAATATGTATCTTCCTTTATGTTGGTATGGATGCACTGGACATGGAAAAGTGGAAGTTTGTTAGCGACAGGTAATGCTCGTATGATGATTAATTGTTAAGTTTAACATTTTTCTCTTGTATAAATTATTCTTTTATCTCTAAAATAGTCTAAAATAAGAAAATTAAATCAATTGCTCAGCCTTTTTGTTATAAATTTCACATTTTCTACTCAATTTCCATAATTCCAGTCCTGGGAAATCAGTTGGCCTGAGTGCAATGCTGCTTGGATTGGTTCTGATTGGAAGAGCATCGTTTGTATTCCTTCTTTCCTTTATATCCAACCTTACCATGAAGTCCAAGAGTGAAAAAGTAAACCTCAAGCAGCAGGTATTAAAGTGAAAAATATAAATAGCAATTTAGCTTGTTAATGTATTTGAAACTTACAAATGTAATAAAAAAATTCATCATATTGTGATCGTTCAGGTTATACTATGGTGGGCTGGTCTAATAAGAGGCGCCGTTTCAATGGCACTTGCTTATAAGCAGGTAAACTCTTTTCTGGCCAAATAGCTATGTTGCATGTTCAGAATTTGTTTTGGCTGTATGAAAGAAAACCAAGCGGAAATTAGTACTAAGATACTATGCAATAAATTAATTCCATTTGCTTGAATTAAAAGTAATGCTCCTTTGGTTCAAGTATAAAGATACCTTGCTAATATAGAATGTTTTATGTGTCATTACAATTTTACATAAGTTGAGTACTATAATGACGCAAACTACATATCCTTTTAATGTGCAGTCAGATTTATTAATATGATTCATTCTTCTAATTAGTCGTCATTCTTAAGTGAACATCTGAATTTGGAATTGAAGGACAATTTGAATTTTTTTGAAACTTATATATTGGTTATGAAATAGATGTTAGGAGTTATTGTGTCAATACCACCTAATAAATTGTTATAACTTACAAACATGAGTTCGCCTGCTAAAAAGTTAATCCATCAATGTAATTATTGAGGTCATTTATCAAAAGTACTTTAGCAAGAAATATTCGCATGATCCCTTCAAATTACTATGCCAGGTCTCTATGTTTGAATGTCATGTATTTTGAAAATTTTAATAATTAATGAATTTTAAAAATGCACGGTTCTTGAAGTAGTGCTGCAATGAACTTTGTGGTTAACTAGAGGTATGTTCATTGAAGTTTATCATCGGTTATTGAGATTGACAGATTGCATAATGTTTACCTATTATATTAGTAATTTTAGTTGTGAACTCAAGGTCAAAGGACTCAACTGTAAGCTGGGATGCTAGATTTTAGTTTGAGAGGATAAGTACTTTCATACATTTTCCCATCTATTACAACTTCTAAGTGGAACCAAACAATATTCTTATCGTAAGGCAAAAAAATAGTCCACTTTGTGCTCACCGCTGGTCACTTGACCCAAACATGGTCACATATTGTGATGCTCGGACTCTTCAGAAAACCCTGTTGTACCTGTGTCCACAGGACACGACACTCATAATGACACTTGGATCCAGATTCAAATGACATTTGGAAAATGGACACTTCATCTCAGACATTTGATAGCCTATATCGAATATTTTATTATATTAACCCTTTAACTTTTGACATTGTATCTATTATAAAATTTATATCTATAATAAAACTTATTTTACCCTTGTTTTTCAAAAGTTTATATATTATTTTATATAAAGTGATAGGTATTTGTGTATAGAAATTATCATAATATAACAGATATACTAATTGCCGCCTCCCAATCCAAGTGCCGGATCCTTATAAAACTTGTCCCCGGGTCTTTGATTTTAGAGTTCAAAGAATCAGACACTCTGATTTGTGTCCGTGTCCGGTCCTTTTAAAAGAGTTTGAGCATCATAGGTCACATAAACTATATAGCATAAAAATGTGGTTTAGTTTTAGACTATTAGTTTGCAAGTCTCCCACATCTTTACTTTTTCTTATCAATTTATATTGCTCTCTGACTAACTTCAACAACATCATATTGCAGTTTACAAGATTCGGCCATACCCAACAGCCAGCACACGCAATCGTATTAACCAGCACCATAACTGTTGTTCTCTTCACTACAATGGTAAACTAAATCCCCCTATATAAAGTTTATTGCATATGTATCTACTCGTGCTCTTCTAACCTCAAATTAAACTTATTTTTACCACGGTATAAATACAATGGACGGACTTTGTCTTGCCGAATATATATGGCAAAGTCCATCTAATGTTTGGAATTGGTGACAATGATGGAGCCTACTATGTTACCTATATGAAGTTTAAATTGGGTAGAAACAATTAAATTACCTTGTCTGACTTGCAGCAAATCCTTTGCACCTTATAGAATGTGCACTATTTGTCTGCTTTTAAGTTATGACCCTTGGGAAAACAGTATTTGTTCTATGATGAACCTTGCTTAGTCATGAGTTAAGTAACACTCCCCCCCCCCAAAAAAAAAAGGGGAAAAATTGATCCGGAACATAGTACTTCCTAGATCTCTTGGGTTTCTTGCTTCTGTTGCGTAGTTCATCTCTCTTTGGTAGGTTCTATCCAATTTATTCTACTTACTCCCTCAATATTGCTTCAAATTAAGTACTTTTTACTGGAATGTACCATAGCGCAGTCTCCATATGTTTTATTAATATGTTGTAATATACCATAGCGCAGTCTCCGTATGTTTTATTAATATGTTGTTTCCAACGAGAAAATATCAGACATCCAAAAACCAGTTATTTGTTTTTTATGCTAAAATGCTCTAGTCGGACTCACAAGATTGTCAGGTTTTCCAAGCTAGTGACAACACATTAAAATTAATCTGCCTAAATTTGGTCTATGCTTGTATAGTGGTATTACAGATAGTTAACCTAAGAAGAATGCTATGAATATTATTCTATCTGATTATATCCTAGGCACTACAAGTCTAAGGTTAAAGTTTATTCTTTTTCTTATCTGAAACTGACAATTCTACTTCTAATTATATTACTGTTATTTCTTCAGGTTTTCGGATTAATGACAAAACCTCTTATAAGACTCTTGATGCCTCCATCGATATTCAACAGCAAAGTGCTATCCTCTGAACCATCCAGTCCAAAATTCTCCATGGTGCCACTTTTAGGCAGTTCTCAAGATCCAGAAAGAGACACAGGAGATCAAGATATTCCCAGGCCAGCTAGTCTGAGCAGGCTTCTAAGCACTCATACTATTCATCGACACTGGAGAAAATATGATGATACATATATGCGCCCACTGTTTGGCGGGAGAGGATTTGTTCTTCCTGTTCCTGGTTCACCAACTGATAATGGTTTGCATTAAGTTCATGGATCAGTAAAACACTGCCAAGTACATAACACTGTATAGTTGTTCTGTATAAACTTGTATGATATCTATGAGGATTTGTTTCCTTTGTTATTATCAGGTCATTAATTTAAAATACATTGAGAAATGGACTAAAATGTCACTTTGAGAGTGAAAAATGATCCAAAATGTTACTTACTGAAATTAAGAGCTGAAATGTCAGCCCATCTTACATCATGTAGGGTTTAGAAAACAATCCCAAATGCTACACAATTTAGCGTTTTAGGCGTTTTGTTCTTTTTTTTTTAATTTGCATAATGTTAGTTCAAGTAACGTTATTCATTCTTTGTATTTTTGTTATTATGAATTTTTTTAGTATATTATTTAGAGGCCCGGAAACAACACTTAATGTTATGTTTTTTATATTTATTATTTATTTAATATTTTTAAATTTTGAGAGAATACCATAATTTAACAATTTTTAACATTTTAGGATTTACCAATTCTCTTTTGGATTTTAGAAATATTTAAAAAGTAAAATAATAAATGTTACACCGATTTAATATAGGGATTAGGGCCCTAAACCCAAGAAACCAAAAATGTAAACTTTAAATTACACAATTTTAAAAATTTAAGGATGTAGTTTAATTTAATAATTTCAAATATTTTATGGTTCACCAATCCCTTTTTGGATTTTAAAAAATAATTTAAAATATTTTTTTAATTATTTTAGGGTTTAACAATTTTTTTTGGGTTCAAAAATTTTTTTTTTTAAAAAAATGTGTAAACCGCTAGATGAAGTAGTATTTTGGGGTTAAAACGCTATATAATGCATTGTTTTGGGCATCTCATGTTAGCATGGGAAAAGAAAAATGAAGGGAAAAAACAGAAGTAGTAATGATATTTGATCTAGTGTTATTGGAAAAAAAAATTAAAAAAAAAACAAAATATTAGACGAAGTCACGTTTTGCCAAACCGCTTAACGAAATGAAATTTTGGGATATTGTTTTCAGAAGTAACAATTTGGATATTTTTTATCCCAAATTAATGTTTAGGGTCACCGCCCAATGAGTGATGAGTAAAAGAATTTGTATAGTCTTGTATATCAAGTACACCTTGTCTACGGAGATCAACAAGCTTAGAGATGCAAACACCAAGATACGGGATGTCAGAGAGGAAAGTATAGCCCGATTTATATTCTAACACTCCTCATTTAAGGGTCTATTTTTAAATCAAAAATTGCATCACTGACGTCGATCTTTAATCTATTATGTTAAGTAACCAGTTTATCTAAAATCTTAAGTTGTTAAATGAAGATCAAATCAGATCTATATTCTAACATACTTAATATCCGGTCCGATTGAAAAATCTTAAAATAAATAATTTATTACATAAAATGAATAAAAAACTTATAAGTGATAAGTTGATTAATATTTATGAGTTATATTAGTTTTTAGATAATTTTACTTATAAGTCATATTTGTTTACTTAAATGAACTAAAATAAATAATTTTCAAATATAATTATCTTAATTTATGAATTTTAAATTATAAAAATATTTTAAAACATATATTTTAAAACCAAAGTTAATAAAAAGATAAAAATATTAAAATAAGTTGAGAAAAAGTACGCCGATACTGATATTCAACTTATCACCTTATAAATTATAAGTTTGATTTATAAACTGGGTCAACAAACACTCGTTAATAAATTATTACGCGCTTATAAATTATAACTTAACTTATAAATTAGTGTTCGCAGTGTATTTTCATAAAATGACGGTTTAGACGGCTATGACAACAATGAAACAGATGCGTCCATGTATACATGGAAGCTAATATGGTTGTGTTGCTCTTATTTTCTGTTGATAGCATATGAGAGGTAGCTAGCTAGCTAGATAATCGCCATTGAACTTGCACTTGTTTAAAACTATGGTTAGAACGTGTTCATAAAAAAATAGTTAGTAGAAGGTATGCATAGCTGCTGAAAATAAGATACTGTGGACTTTAGTTCTAACGATACAAGAGTACCTCCGATGTTTGTTGTGGACTTTAGTTCTAACCATATAAGAGTGTTTGACGGAGGAATTTTGTACTAATAAAATTTGAGGTTCGTAGCCGCAAACAAGACCCGTGACGGTGGTTTTTTGTCGGAAAACGTGAACGGTAACTGTAACGACCGAGGAATTACGCTTGTATTATATTATAATAATGATAAATTATGTGTATTATTATATGATTAAATGTGTTAAGTCGTTAAATCATAACTGCTATTGTTATGTGTTGGCTGTTTTGATCCAAACGTGTTTTGAATATTTATTGAGCGTTTTATCGTCAGTTATATATATTATATTAAAACCTGTACAGCTCAAAACTATGTTTTAAAAGCTCGTATTTCAAACAAAATCATTGGCTCTATTTTATTAAAAATGCCCTATACCATATCGCTATTCTGAACCCCTAGACGTTTTATAAATTGACCTTTTTCGCGAAAAACGACTTTTCCGGACCCCTTCGGGTATCAAAAACCCCACAAAAATTATATTTTTTACTTTTATATGATCATGAAATTATCATATATCATTTTTCTTTGTATTTTTGTAATTTCCACAATTTTTGGAAATTTTTAGTATTTATTTTGTATTTATTGGATATTTAAAAATTCAATATTAATACCCAAAAATTATAGAAATTGGGGCCAAATATTTTTATTAGGAGTGTAATTAGACCCTTAATTTTACTTAGGGGTATTATTTTCATAAATATAAATACATGATTTATTAGTAATTAAATCAGTTAATTATTCAAAAAAATCAGAAAATAAAAAGAAAAAGAAAAAGAAATTAGGGTTAGGGTTTTTGTGAAGAACAGAGCAGGAGGATCAAAGGCGATTTTCATCGTGATTCCGGAGTCCAAATCGTTAGTGTAAGTAGTCGTTTTGAAGCCCAAGAATCGTAGTTTTTGATTATGCAATTAGTTTTAATGTTTGATTATCTGATTTTACTTTCATATTTTCGGGTTTTAATCGCGAATTCGGGTTTGAATTTCTGTTGATTGTTTGATGATTTCGTTGCCATGAGGTTGTAGATCGTCGAATAGGGAGTAGTTTGGTACCGGATTCGTGGTGTTTGGCTTTGGTTTTGGGTTCGTCGGAAAAACGGCGACGCCGCCGTTGTTCTTCGTCTCCGGCGGTGTTCGACGAGGAAGGAGGACGGGGAATGGCCAGGAAGTAGAAGGGGAGATGTCGTTGTGTTGTTATACTTCGAGAAGAACCTGGAATCGAGCGTTTGGTTCGCCGGAAAATCTCCGCCGGCGTCGGATTCTGGGAATGCGGGCGGTGTTCTTCCCGACCCGATCGGGTCGGGGACGACCCGGTTTGCAACCCGATTTCGACCCGGTTTCAATCCTAAAAATCCTAAATCCTGTTATGTTTTTGTGTTTTTGAATAAATTAATTATTTATTTATATTTTAGTAAGTAAAAATCAGTTTTAATAATTCTAATAATTAATTAAAAATTAGTTTTATATTCTGAAAAATAGTATTTATAATTTCTGAATTATTTTATTTAATTATAAATTCGAATTTATTTATTTAATTAATTATTTAATAATTTATCTAATTATTTATTAATTATCTAATTAATTAATAATTGGGTAATTAATTAATAATTAGGTAATTAATTAGTAAATAAGGATTAGAAATAATTAAGTAATATGATTAATAATCTAATAATTAGTTAATAGTGCGAATAATGATTCAATAATTAGAATTATTATTCGAGCGTTAGTTATTTGAATAATATTGTGATAATTATTCGTATCGTATAATAGTTATCGGTAATTATCTGTTTAGCGAATCGTATGAGTTTCAATAATAATAGAATAGTTCGGTAATTAGGCGAGAATCGCGAGTAGTTCGTAGTTATTCGATAAATAGCATATCAGTTAATTAAATCGATTGATTATTTCTAAATAATCGATCTGATCGAATAAGTAATAATAATTTGTAATAAATAATAATAATTCCCAATAATTAGGGATTAATTATTTTAAAATACAATAATTATTAATTAATTATATAAAAATATAATTAAGGGTTGTTTAATTATAATTAATTATATTAATTAATTAAATCTTGTTTAATTCATAATAATTCAACCGTTAGTCCGATTTGAGCGAAATGAAGACCCCTAGACTCAGAAAAATGAGACGAATCCAATAAAAATAGTTGTAAGTTATAATTTCTTCCGCAAAGAGAGTGGGTGGTGATAATTAATAGTTCGTAGGTCCTAGTAGGGGTATAATTGAGCCGAATAAATTCCGAAAAATTATAATAAAATCTGATAAGACTAGTAACGCAGGTATAAGCCTAGAATTGATTCTAAAAATAAATGTAAATCTAGAAATTAATTATGTGCTTTATGTGCTACGTGCTTTATGTGATTATGTGAATAAATATGCTGTATAAATGTATGTGTATTTATGCGAGTCAGATAGAAACGCATGGGTAGACTGATAAGGTTGTGTGATATCAATTCAAGATACACGTATATAGTAAGTTATCTAAACACCTATCTTTCCATGATTTGTTCAGTGTTAGCAAGGCAGAGCAAGCTAGGGTCAGAAGGCAGTGAGTTAAACCAGGTTAAGTACGCGCAAGGCAAGTTTTTCCCCTATTCTAAATTCAGAATAGTGATTTATATTTCTTTTCTATCGTATCAATTCTCTTTGATAATCATTGCTCATATACACCGTTATCCAATTATTATTGCTTGTTTCCAATTTCATTTCAATTCTTGATTTACCCAATTTATTGAATTCCCTGTTCATATTTCAATTCCTTTACCCTTGTTACATATACTCTGGTATATCCTGGTGTTGGGATATATCAATAGCATTCCGATAGTTCCGGATGCTAAGCCTTGGACTGGATGGTTACTATACGAGCTGGGTTTTACCCAGACCATTATTTAATAGGCCATAGTTGCCTGAGTACTCTTTATGTTGGTTGGGTCTATGCAGTTGGGTATAGATCCGCACTATATTCTGACTGATCAGCAGGTTATAGTGCATATGTTGGTTCTTGTTTCCAGTCTTGTTCATTTGGTACTCGCCATCATTGGCAAATTACTACTCTATACAGATTCAGATGGTTGTTCCAACCAGCAGCTTATTGTTTCACTCATTTCTCTTTCTTTATACTATATATATATTTTTGCAGGCTTGTTGAGCAATTTTGGCTCATCCCTTTTTATTGTTACTCCTATTGCTTTACAGTTAAGGTAGAGAATGAAACCCATCAGAACCCGCATAGTCAAGAAGCGAGTCAAGCAGCGAGACCCTCTTATACCAAGAGTGTTCCTTCCTATTCCCGAAGAGAGCTTTGAATTGCCAGATCAGGTGTAGCAGGATAAATAGTAATGTTGGGTTGAATAAAAGTCTTGTGTAGTTTGAATAAAAGTTGTGTAGTGAGATTGTAAATAGAATAAAGTTTTGTAACAAAGAAAGTTCGTGAGACAGGTTTTATTTAGTTGGGTTTGTAATAAAGTGTAGTATGTGATACTTGTTTTCAAACTCAGACCTTAAAAGATCCTGAGTAGTGATAGTTCGGGGTAATTATTATGTCTATATTCCGCTTGTGCAGGTTTAGTTGGTAATTGTTGTTAATAATGCCCCAAATCTATACCCCGGATTTGGAGGGTGTTATAGTTGGCATCAGAGCTTAGGTTTGACCTTTGAAAACAAGAACGTTTGGGTTAAGATAAGGTAGGAAAATGAGATAGGATAAGAGTAAGAGTGTTAGGATTGTTTGTTTATGTGATTAGAAGTTATGAGTTTTAGGATTGCGTTTTGATTGTTTTTGTGTTGTTATTTTTATGTATATTAGATGGCTTCTTTATCATCGTCTACGGAGAGGACCGAGACAGATCCAGTGGATGCATCGGTATTAGCCCCAGTGTCAGAGCAGATCTTACCTCCATTGCCACTACCTCCACCATTGCCACCTGGACCACCACCAGAGATACCACTTTCCCCCAAAGGTACCAGGTTTTGCAGATTATTTTCCATACTTTGAGCCAGAGATACCAGATTTTCCACCATTAGAGTTTCCGATGTTCGATATTCCTGACATGGTTCATCTTCCGCAGTGGGAGGATTTAGAGCCTCAGATTCCTATGCCACCAGTTGAGATTCCAGAGATGCCACAGATGGAGCCAGAGGCAGAGCCGCCAGTGTATGCACCTATGGAGCAGCCTGTCTTATTTCCTGCCCCATTAGCCATTTATGCACCTGTTCCTGGAGTTTATCAGTTTCCTCAGCCAGAGTTTATGGATGAGATCGTGGTAGATGGACCATTACCTTCTCGAGGTTCCAGCACTGATCTTCGTGAGCATCATACCGTGACTTACCAGCGCTTTCAGGAAGAGAGGGAGGAGAGGATTAGATGGCAGAACCAGTGTAGAGAGATCCTTGGATTGTATGAGACGCAGACAGATGGTCATGTCAGAGCATTACGACCAGATTATATACTGAGAGAGAGGCTACATCAGATTCATCGGATTAGTTCTCAACAGCTTACTGATTTGAGACAACAGGATCTTAGTGCGGAGACAGCATATAACAGAGCATTAGGACTTACCGAGGCAGTGCTAGAGGCATTGCAGGAAGAGTTGAGCCACGTGCCACCAGGATTTTGAGACTAGTAGATCGATGAGTGTTGTATTATGTATATTTTGTAGATAGAGGAAGTATAGTATTGTATGACTAGTTTGTATGAGTGTAGCTACTGACTTTGACTGATAGTAGTAGCAGTACGACTGTTATATCATAGGTTTTTGTATCAAGCACTGACACCTGCAGCTGGTGTTCTACCTATATATATATATATATATATATATGAGATCATCTTTTGCACGTCTTCTTTATTTTATTTCCAGTTATTTAAGCATTTACATTTATTTCAGTACCATTGCATATTTACAAATGTTGTTTTATTTACGATCATGTTGTATATTTAAGTTTTCAAAAAGATTTTAGAACATAAAAAAAAAAAAATTATTTACACATCATACTATTTTATATATTCAGTTATTTAATAAGCTATTTTATTTTCCCAAATCGACTGTTTTAATACGTGTTTAATGCACTGTTATTAAAGAAGACCCATTGTTTATTTACCAGAAAGATGGCACCTAAAAGAAAAGCACAACCCGACTCATCAAATGGAAATACCGAGGGCCAAAACAATAATAACCAGATGGATCAGATGTTTAATCTCATGCAACAGAAGATGTTGATGATGCAACAACAAATGTAGCAGCAACAATAGCAGTTCCAACAACAGATGTTACAGCAAGCCGCTCATCCAGGACATCAAGTACCACCAGCAGCACCTACGACCACTTTGAAGCAATTTCAGTCGGTGAAGCCACCGGAATTTATGGGTTCCACGGATCCTACAAAAGCGAGAGCTTGGCTGAAATAAATGGAAAAGGCTTTTTCGTTAGTAAAGGTTGAGGAAGAACTAAAGACGGATTTCGCTAGCTACTTTCTGAAAGGCGAAGCTAATTACTGGTGGGAATCGAAGAAAGCTTTGGAAGAAGAAGATGTAGTGACCTGGGATAGATTCACTGATCTTTTCTTGGAGAAATATTTTCCTCGTTTTATGAAGAACCAGATGGAGATCAAGTTCCTGGAGCTGAAATAAGACAACTTATCGGTTGCGGATTCTGAGACCAAGTTTACTGAATTGGCAAGGTGTGTTCCAGAGCAAGTAGATACGGACGAGAAGCGGGCCAAAAGATTCCAGCAAGGACTGAAACCATGGATTCGTAGCAGGGTAGCTGTGTTTGAACTGGCAACTTATACGGCTGTTGTTCAGAAGGCTATGATTATTGAAGGTGAAAGTGAAGCAGCTCAGAAAGAGAAAGGACCAGGAAAATTTTCAGAATCATTTCAACAAAAGGCCGGGATTTCAAGCTCGAGGAAAAGTAAACTTTAGGAAACCAGAACAAAACAACCAGAGGATGGGTAATCGATTTCCTGCCTCAACTCAGCAAAGGCTTATTCGACCGCCTATACCTGATTGCAGAATGTGTGGTAGAAAGCATACGGGAATTTGCAACAAGCCAAATGTCACGTGTTTCAAGTGCAAGCAAAGGGGACACTATTCTGGAGAATGTCCGATGGGAAAAGCAGAAGTTACTTGTTTCCAATGTGGGAGAAAAGGACATATCGCCAGAGACTGCAGAGGAATTGCAATGGCCGCTAGTATTCCAAGAATTTTAGCATTACCTCCACCTCCATTACCACAGCAAAATCAGCCCAGAGCAAAGAATTTCAATATGTCAATGAAGGAAGCGGTACAGAGTCCAAATGTAGTTGCAGGTACACTCCCTGTAAATTCCGTAAATGCTTTAGTATTGATTGATTCAGGAGCTACTAGATCTTTTATTTCTGAAGATTTTATCTCTAAGATGGATTGTGAGATCCAGTGGTTAGATGAAGTGTTAGTAATAAAATTAGCAAATGATGATCAGGTTGCAGTAGATCGAATATGCCCGAGTTGTGATATTGAGATAGGGAGATGTCATTTTTCAGTTGATTTGATACCTTTTAGGTTAGGGGAGTTTGATTTTATTCTAGGAATGGATTGGCTATCTAGTAATAATGCCCAGATTGACTGTGTGAATTAGAGATTGAAATTGCAAACTGAAGAAAATGAAACGGTAATATTTAAAGGTGAGAAGCAAAAGCAGAAATTCCTATCAATAGTGCAGACGAGAAGATTGCTACGTCAAGGATGTCAAGCTTATTTAGCCTATGTACGGGATGCTGATAAGGGTAATCCAAAGATTGAAGATATTCCAGTAGTTTGTGAATTTCTTGATGTTTTTCCAGACGAATTACCAGGACTTCTACCAGATCGAGAAATCGAGTTCACTATTGACTGGACGCCAGGGACTGAACCAATTTCGAAAGCTCCATATCGAATGGCACCTGTTGAAATGAGGGAATTAGCAAAGCAGTTGCAAGAACTTCTCGACAAAGGAATTATAAGGCCAAGTGTATCCCCATGGGGCGCGCCAGTATTGTTCGTAAAAAAGAAGGATGGTAGTATGCGATTGTGTATTGATTATCATGAGCTGAACAAGTTAACTATCAAGAATAAATATCCTTTACCTCGCATCGATGATTTATTTGATCAACTAAAAGGAGCAGCATGGTTTTCAAAAATCGACTTACGATCAGGCTATCATCAGTTAAAGATCAAGGCCGAAGATATTCCAAAGACAGCGTTTAGAATGAGGTACGGACACTATGAATTTCTTGTGATGGCTTTTGGATTGACGAATGCACCTGCAGCGTTTATGGATTTGATGAATCGAATATTCAAGAAGTATTTGGATAAGTTTATCATTGTATTTATTGATGACATCTTGATCTACTCAAAGACGGAAGAAGAACATGCAGCGCAGTTAAGAACGACATTGGAGATATTACGAAAGGAGCAGCTTTATGCAAAATTTTCAAAATGTGAATTTTGGTTGAAAGAAGTGCAGTTTCTAGGGCATATCATCGGTAGAGAAGGAATTCAAGTTGATCCAGCAAAGATTGAAGCTGTGTTGAATTGGGAAAGACCAAAGACGCCGATAGAGGTTCGAAGTTTCTTAGGATTGGCAGGATATTATCGAAGATTTGTCAAAGATTTTGCGAAGATAGCGACACCGTTGACCAAGTTAACTCGACAAAGTGAAAAGTTTGAATGGAATAGTAAGTGTGAAGAAAGTTTTCAAGAGTTGAAGAATCGGTTGGTGACTGCACCAGTATTAGTACTGCCAGACGAGCAAGGAAATTTTGTTATTTACAGTGACGCTTCGTATCGCGGTTTAGGATGTGTGTTGATGCAACATGGTAACGTCATTGCATATGCTTCGAGACAACTTAAACCTCATGAGCAGAAATATCCTACGCATGATCTGGAATTGGCAGCAATTGTATTTGCATTGAAGCTTTGGAGACACTATCTGTACGGTGAAAAATGCGAAATCTACACGGATCATAAAAGTCTGAAGTATATCTTCACACAAAAGGAACTGAACATGCGACAACGTCGATGGCTGGAATTGATTAAAGATTATGATGTTACAATCAGTTGTCATCCAGGAAAAGCAAATGTTGTAGTAGATGCACTGAGCAGAAAAGAAAGATTGAATCGGTTAACTTCATGTGAAGAATTGGTCAAAGAATTCGACAAATTGGAAATTGAGATTCGTATTCCCCATGAATCTGCAGGAACTATCTACGCTATGACTTTTCAACCAGGGTTGCTAGAAAAGATTCGCTATTGTCAAGATAAAGTGATGAGTCAAGACGATAACTTAACAGGAGAAGAGATTACAACTCAGAAAGATAATGAAGGAATTTTACGTTTTGCGTCAAGAATCTGGATCCCTAACGTGGCAGAACTAAAATAAGAAATTATGCGAGATGCGCACAATTCGAAGTATTCCATTCATCCAGGAAGCACGAAAATGTATCGCGATTTGAAGGAGAACTTTTGGTGGCCGAATATGAAGAAGAAAATAGCATAATGGGTGAGTAAATGCTATACATGCCAGCGAGTTAAAGCAGAGCATCAACGTCCGAGTGGGTTATTGCAACCATTAGACATTCCAGAATGGAAATGGGAATATCTAGCGATGGATTTCGTAGTGGGACTTCCAAGGACGAAAGCCAATCACGATGTAATTTGGGTTATTATTGATCGATTGACGAAATCAGCACATTTTCTTCCAATTAATGAGAGGTTTTCATTGGACAAGTTAGTGCATTTATATCTTGAAGAAATTGTGATGCGTCATGGAGTACCAGTATTAATTGTATCGGATCGAGATCCTCGTTTCAATTCAAGATTTTGGAGACAATTCCAAGAATGTCTAGGAACGAAGTTGAATATGAGTACAGCCTATCATCCGCAAACTGACGGTCAAAGTGAAAGGACAATTCAAACGATTGAAGACATGCTACGAGTTTGTGCGATCGATTTTGAAGGTAGTTGGGATGAACATTTACCCCTAGTGGAATTTTCTTATAATAACAGCTATCACACTAGTATTGGAATGCCACTGTATGAAGCATTATATGGGAGGAAATGCAGATCACCAGGGCATTGGGATGAAGTTGGAGAACGCAAGATTTTGAGTCCAGAATTAATTCAGCAGACAAAAGAAAAGATCGAACTTATTCGAAAATGAATCGAGGCAGCGCAAAACAGGCAAAGCAAATATGCAGACCAAGCAAGGAAGAATATGGACTATCAAGAAGGAGAACACGTATTGCTCAAAATATCGCCATGGAAAGGATTGACCAGATTTGGCAATAAAGGGAAATTGAAGCCACGATACGTTGGACCATTTGAGATTTTGAAGAAAATTGGGAAGGTTGCGTACGAGTTAGCTTTACCACCCCATATGCAGCACATTCACAACGTATTTCATGTATCTATGCTTAAGAAATACAATCCTGATACAAGGCATGAAGTAGAATATGAACCAGTAGAACTTCAGGCAGATTTGTCGTATGTAGAGCAGCCGATTAGAATTCTAGATAGGCAAGAGAGGGTATTAAGAAATAAGTCTGTGTCATTAGTAAGAGTCTTGTGGAGAAACCCAGTGGTTGAAGAATCAACCTGGGAGCTTGAAAGTGAAATGTTAGCAAAGTACCCACAGTTATTTGCATAGTGTGATTCTGAGGACAGAATCTTGTTAAGGGGGGGAGAATGTAACGACCGAGGAATTACGCTTGTATTATATTATAATAATGATAAATTATGTGTATTATTATATGATTAAATGTAATAACCCCCAAAATTTTCAACTTTTTGTAACCCTTGTGAATAGTGTTTTAGCTGAATGAGAAAACTTTTCACGCCACACTATGTAGGGGTTTTGTTATGGATATTCTGGGATATTATTAGTACTCTATGTGGTATATAAGTGTATGTAAAGATCGTCAGAATCCAATTTCCGAACACTTGGATTTTTCCCGGAAATCCACTAGATACGGAAAGGATTGAGTATAAGGTAACAGGATAAAAAGAATTTAAATTAAAGGATTATAATAGAGGATCATAAAAAGGAATATAATGTATTGAGAAAGGTTAAGGGAACCTAAGTAATAAGATCCCGGGTATGATCCTTCAAACGATAAACGAAAACGAAAGTTAAGCGAACCGTATAACAGATCAGCGGTCATTAGGCAAACGATTAGGAAGTTAAGCAAAGGGATTAGAGGGAGTGATGTCACCCAACCAATGAGAGGAGGACAAGGAGGGAAAGATGACATCACAACATGACATAGGCATGACATGGGAAGGAAGGAGGTGTGGTGGCTTTTTAACCACACAAATTCAAGGGCAACAAGGTAATTAACTAAATCAAACACAAAAACAAATCAACCAAGCCAAGTAAATTCATTCTTCATCAAAATCAAAAAGAAACCAAGGCTTTGTTCTTGAGAGCTCTCGGCTTTTTACTATTCAAAAGGCAAGGAAATTCAAAAATCAAATATCCAAGCTTCCTAAATTGGTGAGTTAATTCCCTAATTATCTTCATGCTTAGTTAGGGCTATATCATGAGTTTAAGCCATCAATTCCTTCTCCATCTTCTTCATTTAATCAAAGAAGAAGACTATGAATAGTGTTTTCAAGTTTTTAACTTGAAATTTTTCTTGTTTTCCTTGAAGATCCAAGCATTCCTAAGACTTCTCAAAGCTTCTTAAGGCTTCCTAGCTCCTCCCACCACTTCAAGGAAGGTATATCATCTCCAAACCCTAGATTCCTATGTATTATAAGATGATTTTGATTAGTAGGGTGATATTGTAGCTTGTTGTTGTGATTAGAGTTTGGGATTTGAAATGGTAGTGAAATGGAATGGTAAATGTTGTGGTTTTGATTAAAAGAACTTAAGTATGATTAAAGTTAAGCTTAGGCATAAGTATGAATGTTAAAATTGAATTGGTTGGGGTTGTTATGATGTGATAAGGATGGATGTTGGTTGTATGTTGGATTTGAGGTTGAATTGGGATGGTTTTGAATGGTTTAAAATTTGGAAATCGCGTAAACATAGCTGTCGTAACGTCCGATTTTCTTTGGACTGTTTTTGTGCATAACATTAGGACCCGAGAACCCCCTTCTAGATTATGACCACTGCCATGTTTAGATAGCTCATGTTATGAGCTTCGTTTTGATATGTAGTTCGTTCGATTCCGATGCACGGTTTAGGAGAAACGACCGTTTCAAGTAACGGCGTTTCACGAATGAAACTTTTCCCCTCGCCTTACTTTGAAACATAGGTTAAAGACCAAAAAGGGTTAATTAATGTATGAAACATTTATGGTAAGTGTGTTAGGCAGTTGGTAAGACACTCGCAAAGGAATCGCCTTAAAACTCGTAAAGGTTAAATTATTAAAAATGGTGGAGCCGAGGGTACCCGAGTGACTTAAGCAAATCAGTAAGCGCAAAACAAGCGTTAGAGTCTAAGTTAGTTAAAGTATAGATTTACAAGTGACTTTGGTTTAATTCCAAATTACTTGTTGTTTATAGGTTACCAGACTCGTCCCGAGCCTTTTATCACCCCAAGTCGCTCAGGCAAGTTTTCTACCAGTTATAACTGTTGTTGTGATGTATATGTGTATATGCATTATCTTGCGATAGATGCATGTTGGTTAATTAGCAAATGTTGTTATATATTGAAGCATGCTGCTATGGTATATATATATGCATGCCTGTTTCGTATTCTTTCCATATATAATTGTTGATAATACCTATGCTAAGAGGATAGCGGTAATTTGCATATACCCTTAGTATAGGGACCCAAAGGTGAAAATATTTTCTAAAACCAGGAGTCGAGGATCCCGAGTTGATTTTGTATATATGGATATAAATATATATATATATATATATATACTTATATATATATATGGTCATAGTTTATTCGGTAACTTTAACTTTATTTTATTATTGAATATTATTTCGAATATTATTCGAAGGCTTATGACTCCTTTATATTAAATGAATATTATTTTGAATATTCAATCGAGGGCTTACGACTCTTTTATATTATTTATTGAATATTATTTGAATATTCATTCGAGGGCTTATGACTCAGTTTATATTATTTAATGAATATTATTTGAATATTCATTTGAGGATCTATGACTCCGATTATTTGCTGAGATATATTCTTTATTTTATTAAAGAATAAGGTGTCAATAATCAAACTTATTTTCGATTATTCAAATAAAGATAGTACTTTCATATAAGTATATCTTTGGTTATTTAATACTCATTTCAAGTATAAGTTTTAATACTTCTACTTCAATTATTTTATAAAGATTATTCTTTGTGGGAATATTATTTAAATAATAATATTCAGACATTTTCTAAATATTCCGGGGACTGATTTACTTCATTAAATTAGCTTTACTCCAAACACTCTTTAAAGTGTTTACGAGTCTTCAAAATGATTTTTAAAAGTTAGAGTGGATCCCAAAACTCATTTTTATATTTAAGATCTTCCTTTTTAAGGGGATTTAAATACTCGCTCAAAACTTGAGGGATCCGGCTCTGTGGTGTATTTTATATTCACAACACGGTTGCAGTTTTGGTAAATGAATTGATTACTTACCCAACGTTCGGGAAGTAAGTCCATCTATTGAGTCGGCATAAGCAACATGGGCTCAGTGGGCGTCCATGATAGTGTAAGTGGCTCAGTGGGAGTCCATCAAATGCATAAGTGGCTGAGTGGCAGTCCAGCATAAGGTCCTATTACGACCAGGGTGATGACCAGTGGGGAATTCGTCCATCTACTAGTAGAAAAGGTTACTTATGGGTATCTTCGCCTGATCAGCAAGATATCTGGTTTATGCCAAATTCTTTTCCTTTCCAAATTTATTGGATATTGCAATTCTGTTCATACTTTACATGACAGAGGTTTTCAAGAAATTGTATAAAGAAGATGTATATGTGGATATATATATATATATCAGAACTTAATGAAGTATATCATGACTTCATTTCCTTTAATAAAATTTCAAAGATTTAATCTATTCAAATCTTGTCTTGTAGTCTCATCTATGTGATGAACTGTTGAAAACTCTTTATACTTTGAACAGTGGTAGTTCAAGTAGCTTTATAAATGATATAAGTGTAGTGAAGTATTTGGTAACTTCATCCCTTGTTTTTACTTATATCTAGTAAGTAATTATCTTACACTTGATAAAAGATTCTAGTAAGTATCCATTTAGATACTTATATTATTGTTATCACTATATATTATCTTGCGAGCTGTAAGGCTCACTCTTGCTTTATTTCTTCTTCACACAACAACAGTTAGGAAAGATGGCCAGACTCCAGCAGACCCAGCGCAAGCGCGTGGGAAGCGTCCCGCGTCTTCCCGATGATGTTGTAGCTGCTATAGCTGCAGAGGTAGATCTATTGTAGATCAGACCATCTACTTTTGAGAATCAATTATGTATAATTATAACTTGTGGCAGATAATGGCAATTAACTGTAAATTTATCAAGTAATCGTTTTGGGTTGTAATAACTTTTAAATTGTGGATTCAAAGACTTGTACTTATTTCAATTTCATCTCTGAGACTACAACGGGTTGTGGTGTGTGTGTTAGTGTGGGGTCACAGCATAAGGTTATTTATTATTAATTAAGTGAAGTGATATTGTGGAAAGAAAGACCGTGACGACCCGGATCCCCGACCCCGGATCTGGGGGTGTTACAGAAATGGTATCAGAGCTAAGCGTTATAAACCTCAGAGATGATGCGACGATATAATAACAAACTCACAAAGATAATAAGAACTCTTGCCAAGTTCATGGTCGGACTACTTAAAGTAGTGCTGACAGTTAAAACCCTTACGGGAACCCTTATAAGTATCATGATAGTAACTTAGCTCGTTTAATGTGTAGGCGCTTGAGATAGAGGACCCTGAGATCTTCGAGCGTGAGCATGATGAGGCATTGCTAGATGTTGAGGATCAGGAGGAGCCTGAGATGGAGGAGGATGAGGAGGACCCCTCAGAGGAGTCAGAGACGGAGATCATTGCTATTTCAGATGAGGAGGACCCCTCAGAGGAGTCAGAGACAGAGGTTATTGCTATTCCAGATGAGGAGGACCTAGATGAGGTCCCAGTAGCTGAGGAGCGTGTTGGACCTATGGTAGTGTATGCTGGTACCCCATTACCCACACTTCCGGGGGTCAGAGTCCCTACCCCTCCACCACTATCCTGGATTCCCGATGATGACAGCTCAGAGACCCATACTTCCGAGCCTAGGCAGACCGAAGAGGCACCCTCAGCGGCTCCAGATTCACCACCTCTTGACCCTGCCCACAGGCAGTCTTCGTTAGCTCATGGATATGTTCAGGATGTTCTGAGGACCCGAGTGGCTGTTGCCGAGGGCCGACTGGATGAGGCCAGGAGGGAGTTGGATGCAGAGAGGGCGGGTAGGCGTACCCGAGCTTATGAGACTAGGGCTTCTATACCCCGATCCTTGAGGAGGGAGCTTACGGGGATAGAGCTCACATCCCGAGCAAGGCTCAGATCGCTCCAGGGGGACAGGCATGGTAGGATCTCCAGGCGGCAGGCCGACTATATCTTCCGTCGTGCGATGGAAAGGGTATGGGAGCTGACCCGCTCCGGTGTGTGATTCAGGATTGATGATGGAATAGTCTAGTTGTCTAGTTAGCCGAGGCCTTAGTAAGAGCCAATTTTCCGGTATAGTTGACTTGTATATAGCATCCCTTTTTCTGACTAGACAGATAGACTCTTGTGTATCACTTTTGGGACAGATGACTGTAGCACTGTTGTACTTTTGACCAGATCAAACTATGTATTTCTCGCATTATGTATATATTTGTTTCCTTTGGTTCAGTTCATTAGTGACGGGATCACTGTTTTTATCATTATTATTACTGCACTTCATATTAGAACTTTCTTAAAATAATAGAATTGCGATATACGTTCTCCCCATTATAAGAGCTGTGCAAGGCACAATGTTGTATATGATTGTGACCTAACATTGAATTTTCCCAATAATTTTTTTTATTATTATCAGAATCATGCCGCCAAGAAAGATTGGAACTAGGGCGAACCCTGGATCTGAGGACCAGGGAAGCCATAACCAGGATGATAGGAACCAGGAACACAGTGAAGAGGAAGATGAGGATTATGTGGAACAGGATGACTCCCTGTATGAAGAGGAAGAGGAAAATATGATGTTGAGGGATTTGAGATAGAGGCTGAAGAAGGAGAAACCGAGGTTGAGCAACCAGTACCAAACCCAGACATGGATCTCATGGGCCAGTTCATGCAACTCCTAAGACAGAATTTGGAACGTCAACCCAACCCACCCCCTCAAGGAAATAACAATACTGTGGCAAACTCTTTCAGGGCTTTTAAGTCCCTTAAGCCCCCTGAGTTCCACGGATCAGCCGACCAAGTTGAGGCAAGGGCATGGTTAAAGGAAATGGAGAAATCCTTTGAGATTTTGAGTACCGATGAGGCACAGAAGACTGTATTTGCTACCTACCTTCTGAAAGGAGAAGCTAACTACTGGTGGGAGGCCAAGAAAAACATGGAAACAGATGCTATTATAACCTGGGAGAGATTTAGTCAGTTATTTCTGGGAAAGTATTTCCCGAGGTTTATGGAAAACCAGATGGAGCTCAAGTTCTTGGAGCTAAAGCAGAATAACTTGTCTGTAGCAGAGTACGAAGCGAAATTTACTGAGTTATCAAGGTTTGTGCCGGAGTTTGTGAGCACCGAGGAAAAGAAAGCAAGGAGGTTTCAGCAGGGACTGAAACCGTGGATTCAGAATAGGGTGGCAATCCTTGAGCTTACGGACTATGCCACTCTGGTGCAAAAGGCAACGATTGTAGAAGTCGGAAGTGAACAGATGTAGAAGGAAAGAGAGAAGAAAGGAATAAAGAGGAAAAGTATGAGCATGGGTGGAGGTTCCGCAGGAAGAAGCTTCCCAACTAGATTTAATCGAGGAGCAGTGTCCCTACCAGGAAGGAACACTGGGTTTAAGCGGCCAATTAGTGTGAGCGTGAGCCAGGGCGGCCAGAAGTCAAGAATGTCCTATTCCAACCAGTCTCGACCCCCATTGCCAGCCTGTAACATATGTGGAAGGAATCACACTGGGGAGTGTAAAGGAAAGCCAGTAACCTGCTTTAAGTGCGGTCGGGAAGGCCACTATTCAACTAAGTGCCCATCATCAACCCCTGCCATCATTCCAACCACCACTTGTTATCAGTGTGGACGCCCGGGTCATTGGAAGAGGGAATGCCCAATGAACAAACCAGCAGCTTCGGGAGCAAGCAGGGCTGCTTCTAATAAGCCACCTACTGCGAGGACTTTCAACATGACAGTCCAGGATGCTATGAAAGATTCAGATGTGATAGCAGGTACCCTTTCTCTAAATTCAGTCAGTGCAAATGTTTTATTTGATTCGGGAGCAACTAAATCTTTTATATCAAAGGACTTTGCGCGTAAGTTAAGACTTAAGGCTGAACCCTTGATAGAACCCTTGCAAGTAGAAATAGCCAATCATGAAATTATTCCTGTTAACCAGATTCACCCCGCCTGTGAGATAGGCATAGGGGAGTAATCCTTTAGTGTTGATCTGATTCCTTTTAAATTAGGGGAGTTTGATGTAATTTTGGGAATGGACTGGCTATCTAGCAATGATGCTCAGATAGACTGTAAAGGGAAGAAAGTTAAGCTAAATGTCCCAGGGAAGAAAGAAGTTATATTTAGAGGAAAGAGGCAGACGTAGAAATTTTTGACCATGGCCCAGGCTAAAAGGATGGTACGAAAAGGAAATGAGGCCTACCTAGCCTATGTGGTGGACACGCAGAAGGAGATGCCCAACTTACAAGATATTCCAGTAGTCAACGAATTTGAAGATGTATTCCCACAAGACCTTCCGGGATTACCACCCGATAGAGTGATTGAATTTGCTATTGAGTTGGCCCCAGGGACGGCGCCAGTTTCAAAAGCACCTTACCGGTTAGCCCCGTTAGAAATGAAGGAATTAGCTATCCAATTGCAGGAACTCTTGGATAAGGGTATGATAAGACCCAGTGTGTCTCCATGGGGAGCACCAATTTTATTTGTTAAGAAGAAAGATGGGAGCATGAGGCTGTGCATAGACTATCGAGAGTTGAACAAGCTAACCATAAAGAACAGGTACCCATTACCTAGAATAGACGATCTGTTCGACCAGCTAAAGGATGCTGTTTATTTTTCCAAGATCGACCTGAGAACTGGATATCACTAACTAAAGATTAAACCCGAAGATATTTCCAAGACAGCGTTCCGTACCAGATATGGGCATTATGAGTTCTTGGTAATGTCCTTTGGATTAACCAACGCCCCAGCGGCTTTCATGGATTTAATGAATAGAGTATTTAAGAAGTACTTGGACAAATGTGTGATAGTTTTTATCGATGATATTTTAATCTACTCAAGGACTGAGACAGAACATGTAGAGCATTTGAGGATAGCTCTAGGAATACTCAGAGAGGAACAGTTATATGCCAAATTCTCGAAGTGTGAATTCTGGCGGAATGAAGTACAGTTTTTAGGACATGTGATCAATAAAGAAGGAGTATTGGTCGACCCCTCCAAGATAGAGGCGGTCTCAAATTGGGAAAGGCCAACCACACCCACAGAGGTAAGGAGTTTTATAGGATTGGCCGGCTACTATCGTAGATTTGTACAGGACTTTGCGAAGATCGCAGCCCCTTTGACACGACTTACTCGTAAGACAGAGAAGTTTGAATGGACGGAGAAATGCGAGAACAGTTTTCAGGAATTAAAGAAAAGGTTGATAACGGCTCCGGTATTGGCATTGCCGGACGGAAAAGGAGATTTTGTGATATATAGTGACGCGTCGCACAAAGGATTAGGATGTGTGCTTATGCAGCACGGTAAAGTGATTGCGTATGCGTCGAGACAACTGAAGGAATACGAGGTTAGATATCCTACTCATGACCTTGAGCTCGCGGCAATAGTATTTGCCTTAAAAATTTGGAGGCACTACTTGTATGGAGAGAAGTGCGAGATTTTCACAGACCATAAGAGCCTCAAGTACATATTTACGCAGAAAGAGCTCAACATGCGCCAGAGGAGATGGTTAGAACTAATCAAGGACTATGATTGTGAGATTCTCTATCATCCAGGGAAAGCCAATGTGGTGGCTGATGCCCTTAGTAGAAAGGAAAGACTCAGAATGATAACGACTTCGGGAGAATTGATAAGGGATTTTGAGAGAATGGAAATAGAAGTAAAGGTAACCAAAACCGGAACTGAAAAGCTTTTTGAGATCTCAATGCAGCCAGAGTTATTGGAAAAGATCAGATTGTGCCAGGAGAAAATAATGAATGAAGGCAGAGAGTCAATGACTGGAGAAGAGATCCATACTGAGAAAGATGATAAAGGGATAATGAGGTACTCCTACCGGATTTGGGTTCCGAATGTTCAAGAGCTTAAAGATGAGATATTGGATGAAAGCCATAGTTCGAGGTATTCCATTCACCCGGGAAGTACCAAGATGTATAGGGATTTGAAGGAATATTACTGGTGGCCCAACATGAAGAGGGACGTAGCAGAATGGGTAAACAAATGTTTAACTTGTCAAAGGGTAAAGGCAGAGCACCAGAGACCCAGTGGACTCTTACGACCCCTGGAGATTCCCGAATGGAAATGGGAACAGATAGCGATGGATTTTGTTGTAGGCTTGCCAAGGACGCAGGCCAATCATGATGCCATATGGGTAATTATAGACCGACTGACAAAGTCAGCTCATTTCATTCCTATTAATGAGAGATACACAGTCGATAGACTGGTGGACATTTACCTTAAGGAAATAGTGACGCGACATGGAGTCCCAGCATCCATTGTCTCAGACCGAGACCCCAGGTTCAACTCCAGATTTTGGAGGAGCTTTCAGGAATGTGCGGGGACCAAGTTAAATATGAGTACCGCGTACCATCCCCAGACGGATGGGCAGAGTGAAAGGACCATCCAGACACTAGAGGATATGTTGAGAGTCTGTGCAATAGACTTTAAAGGGAGTTGGGATGATCACTTGCCGTTGATCGAGTTTTCTTATAACAATAGCTTTCATGCTAGCATCGGAATGCCGCCTTATGAGGCCCTGTACGGAAGAAGGTGTCGATCTCCCTTATACTGGGATGAAGTAGGAGAGCGAAAGATGCTCGGACCCGAAGTGGTCCAAAGGACCAAAGATATAGTGGATCTTATCAGAGGGCGACTTGTAGCAGCCCAAGACAGACAGAAGAAATATGCAGACCTAGCCCGAAAGGACAAGGAATATGAAGTAGGGGACTTAGTACTGCTGAAAGTATCCCCTTGGAAGGGATTAATGAGGTTCGGAAAGAAAGGAAAACTAAGCCCAAGATATATTGGACCTTTTGAGATATTAAGACGGATGGGAAAGTTAGCTTACGAGCTAGCCTTACCCCCTAACTTGCAACAAGTTCATAATGTGTTCCATGTGTCAATGCTAAGGAAGTATCATCGGGATGCCAGACACATAGTGGAGTACGAGCAGGTGGATATGCAGCCAGATCTAACTTACGTGGAGAAACCAGTAAGGATTATAGATAAGAAGGAGCAGGTGCTTCGGAACAAAGTGATCAAGCTAGTCAGAGTACTATGGCAGAATCATAATGTGGAAGAATCAACTTGGGAACTAGAGAGCACAATGCTAGAAAAGTACCCCCATTTGTTTTCTGTTTGATTCCGGGACGGAATCCTTTTAAGGAGGGGAGACTGTAATAACCCCCAAAATTTTCAACTTTTTGTAACCCTTGTGAATAGTGTTTTAGCTGAATGAGAAAACTTTTCACGCCACACTATGTAGGGGTTCTGTTATGGATATTCTGGGATATTATTAATACTCTATGTGGTATATAAGTATATGTAAAGATCGTCAGAATCCAATTTCCGAACACTTGGATTTTTCCCGGAAATCCACTAGATACGGAAAGGATTGAGTATAAGGTAACAGGATAAAAAGGATTTAAATTAAAGGATTTTAATAGAGGATCATAAAAAGGAATATAATGTATTGAGAAAGGTTAAGGGAACCTAAGTAATAAGATCCCGGGTATGATCCTTCAAACGATAAATGAAAACGAAAGTTAAGCGAACCGTATAACAGATCAGCGGTCATTAGGCAAACGATTAGGAAGTTAAGCAAAGGGATTAGAGGGAGTGATGTCACCCAACCAATGAGAGGAGGACAAGGAGGGAAAGATGACATCACAACATGACATAGGCATGACATGGGAAGGAAGGAGGTGTGGTGGCTTTTTAACCACACAAATTCAAGGGCAACAAGGTAATTAACTAAATCAAACACAAAAACAAATCAACCAAGCCAAGTAAATTCATTCTTCATCAAAATCAAAAAGAAACCAAGGCTTTGTTCTTGAGAGCTCTCGGCTTTTTACTATTCAAAAGGCAAGGAAATTCAAAAATCAAAGATCCAAGCTTCCTAAATTGGTGAGTTAATTCCCTAATCATCTTCATGCTTAGTTAGGGCTATATCATGAGTTTACCCCATCAATTCCTTCTCCATCTTCTTCATTTAATCAAATAAGAAGACTATGAATAGTGTTTTCAAGTTTTTAACTTGAAATTTTTCTTGTTTTCCTTGAAGATCCAAGCATTCCTAAGACTTCTCAAAGCTTCTTAAGGCTTCCTAGCTCCTCCCACCACTTCAAGGAAGGTATATCATCTCCAAACCCTAGATTCCTATGTATTATAAGATGATTTTGATTAGTAGGGTGATATTGTAGCTTGTTGTTGTGATTAGAGTTTGGGATTTGAAATGGTAGTGAAATGGAATGGTAAATGTTGTGGTTTTGATTAAAAGAACTTAAGTATGATTAAAGTTAAGCTTAGGTATAAGTATGAATGTTAAAATTGAATTGGTTGGGGTTGTTATGATGTGATAAGGATGGATGTTGGTTGTATGTTGGATTTGAGGTTGAATTGGGATGGTTTTGAATGGTTTAAAATTTGGAAATCGCGTAAACATAGTTGTCGTAACGTCCGATTTTCTTTGGACTGTTTTTGTGCATAACATTAGGACTTGAGAACCCCCTGCTAGATTATGACCACTTCCATGTTTAGATAGCTCATGTTACGAGCTTCGTTTTGATATGTAGTTCGTTCGATTCCGATGCACGGTTTAGGAGAAACGACCGTTTCAAGTAACGGCGTTTCACGAACAAAACTTTTCCCCTTGCCTTACTTTGAAACATAGGTTAAAGACCAAAAAGGGTTAATTAATGTATGAAACATTTATGGTAAGTGTGTTAGGCAGTTGGTAAGACACTCGCGAAGGAATCGCCTTAAAACTCGTAAAGGTTAAATTATTAAAAATGGTGGAGCCAAGGGTACCCGAGTGACTTAAGCAAATCAGTAAGCGCAAAACAAGCGTTAGAGTCTAAGTTAGTTAAAGTATAGATTTACAAGTGACTTTGGTTTAATTCCAAATTACTTGTTGTTTATAGGTTACCAGACTCGTCCCGAGCCTTTTATCACCCCAATTCGCTCAGGCAAGTTTTCTACCAGTTATAACTGTTGTTGTGATGTATATGTGTATATGCATTATCTTGCGATAGATGCATGTTGGTTAATTAGAAAATGTTGTTATATATTGAAGCATGCTGCTATGATATATATATATATATGCATGCCTGTTTCGTATTCTTTCCATATATAATTGTTGATAATACCTATGCTAAGAGGATAGCGGTAATTTGCATATACCCTTAGTATATGGACCCAAAGGTGAAAATATTTTCTAAAACCGGGAGTCGAGGATCCCGAGTAGATTTTGTATATATGGATATAAATATATATATATATACTTATATATATATAAATGGTCATAGTTTTCAAAACTATTAATCAAATAAGGTTTATTCGGTAACTTTAACTTTATTTTATTATTGAATATTATTTCGAATATTATTCGAAGGCTTATGACTCCTTTATATTAAATGAATATTATTTTGAATATTCAATCGAGGGCTTACGACTCTTTTATATTATTTATTGAATATTATTTGAATATTCATTCGAGAGATTATGACTCAGTTTATATTATTTAATGAATATTATTTGAATATTCATTTGAGGATCTATGACTCCGATTATTTGCTGAGATATATTCTTTATTTTATTAAAGAATAAGGTGTCAATAATCAAACTTATTTTCGATTATTCAAATAAAGATAGTACTTTCATATAAGTATATCTTTGGTTATTTAATACTCATTTCAAGTATAAGTTTTAATACTTCTACTTCAATTATTTTATAAAGATTATTCTTTGTGGGAATATTATTTAAATAATAATATTCAGACATTTTCTAAATATTCTGGGGACTGATTTACTTCATTAAATCAGCTTTACTCCAAACACTCTTTAAAGTGTTTACGAGTCTTCAAAATGATTTTTAAAAGTTAGAGTGGATCCCAAAACTCATTTTTATATTTAAGATCTTCCTTTTTAAGGGGATTTAAATACTCGCTCAAAACCTGAGGGATCCGGCTCTGTGGTGTATTTTATATTCACAACACGGTTGCAGTTTTGGTAAATGAATTGATTACTTACCCAACGTTCGGGAAGTAAGTCCATCTATTGAGTCGGCATAAGCAACATGGGCTCAGTGGGCGTCCATGATAGTGTAAGTGGCTCAGTGGGAGTCCATCAAATGCATAAGTGGCTGAGTGGCAGTCCAGCATAAGGTCCTATTACGACCAGGGTGATGACCAGTGGGGAATTCGTCCATCTACTAGTAGAAAATGTTACTTATGGGTATCTTCGCCTGATCAGCAAGATATCTGGTTTATGCCAAATTCTTTTCCTTTCCAAATTTATTGGATATTGCAATTCTGTTCATACTTTACATGACAGAGGTTTTCAGGAAATTGTATAAAGAAGATGTATATGTGGATATATATATATATCAAAACTTAATGAAGTATATCATGACTTCATTTCCTTTAATAAAATTTCAAAGATTTAATCTATTCAAATCTTGTCTTGTAGTCCCATCTATGTGATGAACTGTTGAAAACTCTTTATACTTTGAACAGTGGTAGTTCAAGTAGCTTTATAAATGATATAAGTGTAGTGAAGTATTTGGTAACTTCATCCCTTGTTTTTACTTATATCTAGTAAGTAATTATCTTACACTTGATAAAAGATTCTAGTAAGTATCCATTTAGATACTTATATTGTTGTTATCACTATATATTATCTTGCGAGCTGTAAGGCTCACTCTTGCTTTATTTCTTCTTCACACAACAACAGTTAGGAAAGATGGCTAGACTCCAGCAGACCCAGCGCAAGCGCGTGGGAAGCGTCCCGCGTCTTCCCGATGATGTTGTAGCTGCTATAGCTGCAGAGGTAGATCTATTGTAGATCAGACCATCTACTTTTGAGAATCAATTATGTATAATTATAACTTGTGGCAGATAATGGCAATTAACTGTAAATTTATCAAGTAATCGTTTTGGGTTGTAATAACTTTTAAATTGTGGATTCAAAGACTTGTATTTATTTCAATTTCATCTCTGAGACGATAACGGGTTGTGGTGTGTGTGTTAGTGTGGGGTCACAGCATAAGGTTATTTATTATTAATTAAGTGAAGTGATATTGTGGAAAGAAAGACCGTGATGACCCGGATCCCCGACCCCGGATCTGGGGGTGTTACATTAAATGTTAAGTCGTTAAACCATAACTGCTATGTGTTATGTGTTGGTTGTTTTGATCCAAACGTGTTTTGGATATTTATTGAGCATTTTATCGTCAGTTATATATATTATATTAAAACCTGTACAGCTCAAAACTATGTTTTAATAGCTCGTATTTCAAACAAAATCATTGGCTCTATTTTATTAAAAATGCCCTATACCATATCGCTATTCTGAACCCCTAGACGTTTTACAAATTGACCTTTTTCGCGAAAAACGACTTTTCCGGACCCCTTCGGGTATCAAAAACCCCACAAAAATTATATTTTTTACTTTTATATGATCATGAAATTATCATATATCATTTTTCTTTGTATTTTTGTAATTTTCACAATTTTTGGGAATTTTTAGCATTTATTTTATATTTATTGGATATTTAAAAATTCAATATTAATACCCAAAAATTATAGAAATTGGGGCCAAATATTTTTATTAGGAGTGTAATTAGACCCTTAATTTTACTTAGGGGTATTATTTTCATAAATATAAATACATGATTTATTAGTAATTAAATCAGTTAATTATTCAGAAAAATCAGAAAATAAAAAGAAAAAGAAAAAGAAATTAGGGTTAGGGTTTTTGTGAAGAACAGAGCAGGAGGATCAAAGGCGATTTTCATCGTGATTCCGGAGTCCAAATCGTTAGTGTAAGTATCCGTTTTGAAGCCCAAGAATCGTAGTTTTTGATTATGCAATTAGTTTTAATGTTTGATTATCTGATTTTACTTTCATATTTTCGGGTTTTAATCGCGAATTCGGGTTTGAATTTCTGTTGATTGTTTGATGATTTCGTTGCCATGAGGTTGTAGATCGTCGAATAGGGAGTAATTTGGTACCAGATTCATGGTGTTTGGCATTGGTTTTGGGTTCGTCGGAAAAACGGCGACGCCGCCGTTGTTCTTCGTCTCCGGCGGTGTTCGACGAGGAAGGAGGACGGGGAAAGGCCAGGAAGCAGAAGAGGAGATGTCGTTGTGTTGTTATGCTTCGAGAAGAACCTGGAATCGAGCGTTTGGTTCGCCGGAAAATCTCCGCCGGCGTCGGATTCTGGGAATGCGGGCGGTGTTCTTCCCGACCCGATCGGGTCGGGGACGACCCGGTTTCAATCCTAAAAACCCTAAATCCTGTTATGTTTTTGTGTTTCTGAATAAATTAATTATTTATTTATATTTTAGTAAGTAAAAATCAGTTTTAATAATTATAATAATTAATTAAAAATTAGTTTTATATTATGAAAAATAGTATTTATAATTTCTGAATTATTTTATTTAATTATAAATTTGAATTTATTTATTTAATTAATTATTTAATAATTTATCTAATTATTTATTAATTATCTAATTAATTAATAATTGGGTAATTAATTAATAATTAGGTAATTAATTAGTAAACAAAGATTAGAAATAATTAAGTAATATGATTAATAATCTAATAATTAGTTAATAGTGCGAATAATGATTCAATAATTAGAATTATTATTCGAGCGTTAGTTGTTTGAATAATATTGTGATAATTATTCGTATCGTATATTAGTTATCGGTAATTATCTGTTTAGCGAATCGTATGAGTTTCAATAATAATAGAATAGTTCGATAATTAGGCGAGAATCGCGAGTAGTTCGTAGTTATTCGATAAATAGCATATCAGTTAATTAAATCGATTGATTATTTCTAAATAATCGATCTGATCGAATAAGTAATAATAATTTGTAATAAATAATAATAATTCCCAATAATTAGGGATTAATTATTTTAAAATACAATAATTATTAATTAATTATATAAAAATATAATTAAGGATTGTTTAATTATAATTAATTATATTAATTAATTAAATCTTGTTTAATTCATAATAATTCAACCGTTAGTCCGATTTGAGCGAAACGAAGACCCCTAGACTCAGAAAAATGAGACGAATCCAATTAAAATAGTTGTAAGTTATAATTTCTTCCGCAAAGAGAGTGGGTGGTGATAATTAATAGTTCGTAGGTCCTAGTAGGGGTATAATTGAGCCGAATAAATTCCGAAAAATTATAATAAAATCAGATAAGACTAGTAACGCAGGTATAAGCCTAGAATTGATTCTAAAAATAATTATAAATCTAGAAATTAATTATGTGCTTTATGTGCTACGTGCTTTATGTGATTATGTGAATAGATGTGCTGTATAAATGTATGTGTATTTATGCGAGTCAGATAGAAATGCATGGGTAGACTGATAAGGTTGCGTGATATCAATTCAAGATACACGTATATAGTAAGTTATCTAAACACCTATCTTTCCTTGATTTGTTCAGTGTTAGCAAGGCAGAGCAAGCTAGGGTCAGAAGGCAGTGAGTTAAACCAGGTTAAGTACGCGCAAGGCAAGTTTTTCCCCTATTCTAAATTCAGAATAGTGATTTATATTTCTTTTCTATCGTATCAATTCTTTTTGATAATCATTGTTCATATACATCGTTATCCAATTATTATTGCTTGTTTCCAATTTCATTTCAATTCTTGATTTACCCAATTTATTGAATTCCCTGTTCATATTTCAATTCCTTTACCCTTGTTACATATACTCTGGTATATCCTGGTGTTGGGATATATCAATAGCATTCCGATTGTTCCGGATGCTAAGCCTTGGACTGGATGGTTACTATACGGGCTGGGTTTTACCCAGACCATTATTTAATAGGCCATAGTTGCCTAAGTACTCCTTATGTTGGTTGGGTCTATGCAGTTGGGTATAGATCCGCACTATATTCTGACTGATCAGCAGGTTATAGTGCATATGTTGGTTCTTGTTTCCAGTCTTGTTCATTTGGTACTCGCCATCATTGGCAAATTACTACTCTATACAGATTCAGATGGTTGTTCCAACCAGCAGCTTATTGTTTCACTCATTTCTCTTTCTTTATACTATATATATATTTTTGCAGGCTTGTTGAGCAATTTTGGCTCATCCCTTTTTATTGTTACTCCTATTGCTTTACAGTTAAGGTAGAGAATAAAACCCATCAGAACCCGCATTGTCAAGAAGCGAGTCAAGCAGCGGGACCCTCTTATACCAAAAGTGTTCCTTCCTATTCCCGAAGAGAGCTTTGAATTGCCAGATCAGGTGTAGCAGGATAAATAGTAATGTTGGGTTGAATAAAAGTCTTGTGTAGTTTGAATAAAAGTTGTGTAGTGAGATTGTAAATAGAATAAAGTTTTGTAACAAAGAAAGTTCGTGAGACAGGTTTTATTTAGTTGGGTTTGTAATAAAGTGTAGTATGTGATTCTTGTTTTCAAACTCAGACCTTAAAAGATCCTGAGTAGTGATAGTTCGGGGTAAGTATTATGTCTATATTCCGCTGGTGCAGGTTTAGTTGGTAATTGTTGTTAATAATGCCCCAAATCTATACCCCAGATTTGGAGGGTGTTATAGTAACAGTGTTTGGTGTTTGTGATTATTGGTGGCTGAGATTGCTTAGGGTTAGTGGTTACTCCTTTGCGCTCTCGCTTCTGACCCCTTACAATTTGCCTACGTATCCCTATTTATAGGGAATCAAGCCAACGTAGTTCTTGGGGAACAAGAAACCTAATGGGCTTAGATCTCTTTTCCCGAGGCCCAATAAGAAACCTACTGGAAATCATCTTCTACTAGTTTTAGGAATCTCCACCAATGAGGCCCAACCACAAAGGCCCAAGGCTCGTCCATGGCTTCGAGACTTCACGGATAAGGCATCTCCCTGGCCAAGAATAACCCTCCGCTACCAGTTATTTCTCTAATCCGTGGACGTAGGTATAGCCGTGGTTCACTCCAAATATTGGACGCATCCTTGTCCCCGGGATAAGGAGCCCCTATCAGATTACAGGACAAGTGATCCAAAGCTTTTGGGTGCAAAGTGCAGGATACTCCGAAGTCTCCCAACAAGGACACCCGTTGACTACAGAGACAGAGCTCCCAAAGCACACACCAGAATTTACCCCTCATCCCCAATGAGGATAATCATTGACTACAAAAGGAGGCCTTCCGTCCAGGCATACACCTAGAGGTCTCTGACCACGGACACCGCCTTCCTGTGGTTGCATTACAGGAATGAGTTCTTCAATAGAGTACCTACAACAAATAGGTTGGTAATAATAATCTCCTTTCTTCTTGATTCATCCAAAGAATCCGTCCAAGTAACCATGCCGAAATCCCATCTAAGCCATTGTTGGGTTTCGAGCACATAAACGCAACAGAAATAGTAACTAAAACGTGAAAAATCAGAGTTTTCCAAACCCACCGCATGATCCATGCGAAAATACATATATTTAATTCGTAGATTAGATTATTTACCTTAAGAAGATTTATGATTATGGTTGTCGAAAGGAGATCCTAGCTTTAACCGATCACCACGTATCCCCCCTTACAGATCTACGTCATAGAGGTATCCACACGAAAGCTGGTACGGAAGAGGCGTGTACTAGCACCAAAAACGGAACTGTTTTCCCCTCTCTCACTCTCTCACCTTTAGCTGCTAGGGTTTCATATTTTTATCTAATAAAAAATGTAACCCTAATTTTAGCCTTAAGGATGTTTATATAGAGAGCCCTAAAACAGTCCTAACCCTAATCCAAGTTAGAGTTTATTAAAATCTGAAATTCTATTTATTTAATAATTAAGTTTAACTCAATTACTAAATAACAGCTGAATTTCAGATTTAATAATATACAAATTTGAAATTCATTTATCCCATTATTAAGCCCAACTTAATTAATAATAAATAATTCAAATTTCCTTTTTAATTCAAATCCGAATTTGAATTAAATATTCCTCCATGCTTTCTTTGTGCGACCCTATAGGTTATTATTATGTTGGCAATAATTTAAATTATAAACAATGAGTGGCATCTAGTAATACATCATTGCTACCCAAGTAATAGTAATTAAATCGGTGATCGATTAAACCTTTCGTGAATAATGTACAATGTAATATAATTCCTTTAACCAAATATTATTGATTAAACTAGAGGCATGTAATGTGTCATCCTCATCATAGTTTAATCCAAGCTTCCTTGATCAATTAGTAGACTATCATATCAAATCAACATTTGAGCGTGGCCACGCATTTCATAGTCTACCTCATACAAGAGACCAATAATATCACTTCTAAAATAGGAGGGTTAAATCTCTTCTAGATGATTCATATTTCTCATACAATTCATAATATACTCATTGTCCACTTTTATCATTACCCGGTTAAAGATAGCTTTTAATGGAATCAATGTATATTAATTCTCGTATAGAAATATAATGACTTCAGGTCTAAGGACCATTACATCATTATCACTGTGAGAATTACTTATAACATAACAGACATGTAGAATCTCATATTGGGTCCGTTCAACACCATGTACATATACATCTGCCTGTGTTTTTTTTACTTTAATATCACTATACCTATGATCAATGAGATGTGATCATCAGTCAACAAACACACCAGTCTTAATGCATTATATTGTCCCTTAATAATAATACTCGACTAGGGACCTTTAGGAGTATTGATACTATTCTCATAATCTCATTTCTAAGTCACGTAATTAGAGATATAGAATTGCATATCATATTCCAAGAACATTTATTAATCTAATATTTATATCGCAGTAAATTAAGAATTAATAAACTATAAAGGGAATAATCGATAGAACATAAACATTAATGATCCTAATGTTTTAAACTAAAACATCATAGTGTTGTCTCCAGGGCACAAATACTAACAATCTCCCACTTGCACTAGAGCCAATCGCCCATGTATCTAACACTCATGGAACTAGTATGACCATCGTGTTTATGCTGCGACAAAGCCTTAGTCAGTGAGTTTGCAACACTATCATTACTATGCACTTTACACTTATATCTCCTTGATCATTAATCTCATTAATAAGGTGATATCGCTTAAGGACATGCCTAAACAGTCTCCTTGGCTGTTTTGAAAACATTAATATATTCGGCTTCCATAGAATCATCATTGTTTTTGTTGTGAACTATTCAAGCTAACATCAATTATATTTAGACAAAACACAAACCAGGCATAGACATATAATTATCCTTGTCTATCCATAAATTAGGTTAAAAAACTAGTATCAGTGTAACCCTTTACAACTAGTTCCCTATCTTCTCCTTACACCAAAAATAAATCTTTAGTCCTCTTTAAGTACTTAAGAATATTCTTGACAACTATCCAGTGACCCTCACCTAGATTAGACCAGTATCTGTTCGTCATGCTCAAAGCATACGAAATATCATGATAAGTACATATCATTGCATACATTATAGATCCAATTGCCGAAACATATGGAGCTTTTCTAAGACGACCCTTGTCATCTAATGATTTTAGGCAGTTATCCTATGAGATCACTATCCCAAGAGACATCGGGACATATCCACTCTTTACCTCCTGCATCTAAAATGATGCAACAATTTATCAGTGTATGTACTGTGACTAGATCGATTAATCTCCTCAATCTATCTCTATAGATCTTAATCCCTAATATCTAGGTAGCATCGCTAAGTCTTTCATCGAGAAACTATTTCTCAACCAAGTCTTAACAGCCTGTAGAGAATGTATGTCATTCCATATCTGTTATATGTCATCTACATATAATACTAGGAATGTCACATGGCTCCCACTAACCTTCTTGCAAACACATCTTTTTGCCAAATCTCATAGTCAAAGTAAGCAACTATTGCTAACAAAATCCTGATGGACTTGACCATAGAAACTAGTGAAAAAGTCTCATCATAGTTTATACCATGAATTTATTTGAAACCTTTTGTTAGATATATTTGATAATGTCATGGCTAATATGATTTATGTTTAATTTTCAGATCTTACTTAACAGGACAAATCAGTACTTAACTGGGAATCAGTACTTATACTGGAAGTCAGGACTTAAGGATATCAGTACTTATATTATCAGGAGATAATCATCAGAAGTTGGATATCAGAACTTAAGTGCTGAAGGACGATTAGATAAGGACATTAGCTGATTAAAGGAAAGAAGATCGAGATAAACATAAGAAGAGATATGCATGAAGAAGGAATTTTGTGAAGAATGGAATACTTGGAAGAAAAGATATCTGATTGATGTATTTTAGGAAGCATAATTATATTCCATATCAATTAGCGATTATCTTGTAACTGTGTAGTATATAAATACAGACATAGGGTTTACACTATAAGTGTTATCATATTCGAGAAGATTATTCATTGTAACCCTAGCAGCTCTCGTGATATTTGTTCATCACTGAGAGGTAACAGTTCCATACTGTAACAGAGTTTATTGTTTCAATAAAGTTTATTTTCTGTTACTTAAGATATTAAAGTTCGATTTGATTGTATTTTACACTGTATTCACCCCCTCTACAGTGTGTGTGACCTAACAAGTGGTATCAGAGCTTATCTATTAACACACATACAGTTAAAGATCCAAACACAATCATGTCTGACACAGAAACTCCAACTAAGCCTACCAAAACTGAAGAACCTCCAAAGACACAAATCCAAAATCGGTATGAAACCATCAGAGTTCCCATACTGAGACCATCTGAATATGCCATATGGAAGGTGAGGATGACCATGTTTCTGGAAGCTACAGATCCAGAATATCTTGATAGAATTAAGGAAGGACCTCACAAACCAACCAAGCTCGCTATTGCAGTTGCAGGTGAAGCAGCAAAGACCGTACCAAAGGAGAAGAGTGATTATACTGCTGAAGATATCGCATCAATTGCTAAGGATGCTAAGGTACGACACTTACTGGATAGTGCCATTGATAATGTAATGTCAAACAGGGTAATTAATTAACTGTAAGACTGCTAAGGAGATATGGGATGCTCTGGAAATAAGGTGTCAGGGAACTGATACAATTAAGAAGAACAGGAAGACAATACTCACTCAAGAGTATGAACACTTCGACTCAAAGGCTAATGAGTCATTGACTGATTTATATGATAGATTTGTCAAACTCTTGAATGATCTGTCACTGGGTAATAAGGAGTATGATCCTGAAGATTCAAACCTTAAATTCCTGTTAGCTCTTCCTGAATGTTAGGATTTGAAGGCAACAACAATAAGAGACAACTACAGTCTTGATGAAACAACTCTTGATGAAATTTATGGAATGCTCAAGACTCATGAACTTGAGATGGAACAAAGAAGCAAGAGGAAAGGAGGAAAGTCAAGGACAGTTTCTCTTAAGGCTGAAGAAGAATCCCCCAAGGCAGCTACCTCAAGGAAAGACAAGGGTAAAGCTCTTTTCATAAAGTCTGATACTGAGTCATCAAGTTCTGAAAGTGATGATGACTCAGATTCTGAAAGCTTGCCTGAGACTGATGCTGATGAGGAGATGATGAAGCTGTGTGCTCTTATGGTGAAAGGGATCACAAAGATTGCATACAGGAAGTTCAGGAAGGGAAAGAAGCTTTCCAGAAAAGGCATAAGTTCTGATAAGAAGAATTTCAGAAGATCTGAAGGCAGAGGAGGAAAGTCTGATAGAGGAGATTATACTAATGTCAAATGCTATAACTGTGGTGAGAAAGGCCACATATCTTTTGATTGCAAGAAGGTAAAGGGTGACAAAGGCAAGGCTCTTATCACAAAGCAGAAAAGCTGGACAGACACCTCAGACTCTGAAAGTGAGGAGAACTATGCGTTGATGGCAAATGCTGATAAAGAAAGTGCTGAGAGCAGTTCTGAAGCTGCTGAAACAAAGGTACCTCAGACTACTTATGCTTTTCATACTGATGATATTAATGAGTTGAGAAGATATCTTAAAACCATGTTTGTTAGTTATAGAGATCAAACTTTAACATGTGAAAGATTAACTTTTGAAAATCTTGCTTTTAAGAAAAGAAATGATTTCTTAGAAAAAGAGTTAGTTATGTTCCATCAAACTCAGAAGGATAGAGATAATGCTTTTTATGTTAGGGATGAAGTGCTAAAAATGAATGAATCTCTAAAAACTGAGTTAGAAAAGGAAAGAGAGATAATCAGGACTTGGACTAACTCTGCCAGAATAACTCAAAATTTGCTAAGTAGTGAAAATTGGAAAGAGGGCTTAGGTTATGGAGAGGATAAGAATGATAAAGGAACTGTAAAAATTAAGCATGTTGTTAAGCAAAAGGCAAAGTTAAAACCTGTTAAGTTTGTAACTGTAAATTCTGATAATGAGAAATCAGAAGTTAAAGTGGAATTAACTTCTGACAAACTAAAACAGGAAAAGACTGCTGAAGTAAACGTAGGCTTAATGACTAAGAAGCAGCTTAAGCATAAGCTGAAAGATGTTAAGAATGCAAACAAGGTTAAATCAACTAGGAAAAATAGGAATGGAAAGGAAGGTGTGAATAAAAGCAATGATTATAAACCTGTTCCTGATGCTCCTAGGAAAACATGTCATAACTGTGGAAGTTCTAACCATCTGGCTTCTTTTTGCAGGAAGAATAAGAACATAAACTCCTTACCTTCAAAATCAGGAGTTAAGAGTCAGTTTGTTAGATATAAACCACAAAATCCTTGTTTTCATTGTGGTAGTTTATGGCATTCCATTTATACTTGTAAGGAATATCATAGTTTGTACTATGATTATTATCAACTAAAACCTTCTTTGAAGAAAGTTTCCATTGTTCCTTCTAGTGTAAATTCTGATTCAAAGTCTAATAGTGTAAGTTCTGATAAGAAAAATGTTAACATAAACTCTGATGCTAAATCCGCTGCAAATGTTAACAAACTTGATAAGGCCAAAGGATCCAAGCAAGTCTGGGTCCTTAAAACTAATCATTAGTGGTCTTTGTGATTGCAGGGCAACAGGAAAAATATTCTAGTTCTGGACAGTGGATGTTCAGGACATATGACTGGAAATAAAGCCCTGCTATCAGACTTTGTGGAGAAAGCTGGCCCAAGTGTTTCTTATGGAGATGGCAACATTGGAAAAACATTGGGATATGGCAATATCAATCTTGGGAATGTCATCATTAAAGAAGTAGCTCTGGTCTCAAGACTTAAACATAATCTGCTGAGTATAAGTCAAATCTGTGACAGAGGTTATCATGTTGATTTCTTTGAAGAACACTGTGAAGTTGTGAGTAAATCCAAAGGCAAAGTTGTTCTGAAAGGATACAGACGTGGTAACATTTATGAAGCTAAGCTTTCAACAAGTACTGATGGTTCTGCAATCTATCTGATGAGTAGAGCATCAATTGAAGAAAGCTGGAATTGGCACAAGAAACTCTCACATTTAAATTTCAATAATATAAATGAGCTGGTCAAGAAAGATCTTGTGAGAGGATTGCCAAAGTCAGTATTTGCTCCTGATGGCCTTTGTGATTCTTGTCAGAAGGCCAAACAGAGAAAATCTTCATTCAAGAGCAAGACTGAATCATCAATTCTTGAGCCTTATCATTTACTATATGTTGATCTATTTGGTCCAGTAGATGTCATGTCTATTGCAAAGAAGAAATATGCATTGGCCATAGTGGATGAGTTCACTAGATACACATGGGTGTATTTTTTGCACACAAAAAGTGAAACTGCATCTATCTTGATTGATCATGTCAAACATCTGGATAAATTGGTCAAAGATTCTGTGAAAACCTTAAGGTGTGATAATGGCACTGAGTTCAAGAATTTGATAATGGAAAAGTTCTGCAAAAACCATGGAATAAAGCAGGAATTTTCTGCTCCTGGAACTCCACAGCAAAATGGAGTTGTTAAAAGGAAGAATAGAACTCTCATTGAAGCTGCACGTACAATGCTTGAAGAAGCAAAGCTTCCAACCTACTTCTAGGCTGAAGCTGTGCAGACTGCTTGTTTTACTCAAAATGCAACACTCATTAACAAGCAAGGAAAAACACCATATGAGATGGTGAAGAAAAAGAAGCCAAATCTGAAGTACTTTCATGTATTTGGATGCAAGTGTTTTGTTCTCAAGACTCATCCTGAACAACTATCCAAGTTTGATCTAAAAGCTGATGAAGGAATCTTTGTTGGATATCCACTTTCCACAAAAGCCTTCAGAGTCTATAATTTGAGAACAAAAGTGGTCATGGAATCTATCAATGTCTCCTTTGATGACAAGAAGATTACTGGTCTTGAAGATTTTATTGATCATGATCAGCTGAGATCTGAAAATGAAGACTCAAATTCTGATACTGAAAATCCTGACAGTCTAAGTCCTGATACTGTAAACTCTGATGGATTAAACTCTGATGTTATTGAAACTGTGGTGACTACGCCAAAGGAAGATGCACCTATGCAGGGGGAGCATACTCAAGATCTTACCACATCCCAAGAAACATTAGAACATTCATCTGGCTCTTCAAGTTCTGATTCGTCAAGTTTTGATAAGCCAAGTTCTGATAGTGCTGAAAATCTAAATTCCGAAGAATCCAACTTAGAGAGCATAGTTTCAAGGGGAGCATTAGAAAATGAAAATGAAGATAGCATGGATCATGGGGGAGCATCCACTTCTAGAGAAAACCTTCCATCGGCAAGGAAGTGGACAAAATCACATACACCTGATTTGATAATTGGAAATCCTGATGCAGGTGTCAGAACTAGAACAGGTACTTCAAACGAATGTCTTTACAATTCTTTTCTCTCTCAGACTGAGCCAAAGAAAGTGGAAGAAGCTCTTCAAGATGCTTATTGGGTGCAAGCAATGCAGGAAGAGTTAAATGAATTTGAAAGAAACAAAGTCTGGACCCTAGTGCCAAGACCAAAGAATAGATCTGTTATTGGTACAAAGTGGGTATTCAGAAACAAAACTGATAGTGATGGCATAATTACAAGGAATAAGGCAAGGCTGGTTGCAAAAGGATATTCTCAACAGGAGGGAATTGATTATGATGAAACATTTGCACCAGTTGCTAGGTTAGAAGCCATAAGGATATTTTTGGCTTATGCTGCTCACAAAAAGTTTACTGTCTTTCAAATGGATGTGAAAAGTGCTTTTCTCAATGGAGAATTAGAGGAGGAAGTATATGTTGAACAACCTTCAGGCTTTGTAGATTCCAAACATCCAGATTATATCTACAGGCTTGATAAAGCACTTTATAGACTTAAGCAAGCTCCTAGAGCATGGTATGAGACTTTAGCTCAGTTTCTTCTGGAAAGTGGATTCAACAGAGGAATAATAGACAAAACACTGTTCTACCTCAACCATGGAAAAGACTTACTTCTGGTCCAGATTTATGTTGATGATATCATTTTTGGGTCTACAAATGACAGACTTTGCAAGAAGTTTGCCAAACTGATGCAGTCAAGGTATCAGATGAGTATGATGGGGGAACTTAGCTATTTTCTGGGCCTTCAAGTCAAGCAGAATGAAGAAGGCACTTTTATTTGTCAAACTAAGTACACCAGAAACTTGCTGAAGAAATTTGGAATGTAAGATTGTTCAAGTGCATCCACTCCCATGGCCACTGCAACAAAATTGGATAAGGATACTGGTAAATCAGTAGATATTACTGATTACAGAGGTATGATTGGCTCTCTACTCTATCTAACTGCTAGTAGACCTGATATCATGTATGCTACCTGTCTTTGTGCAAGATTTCAAGCAGATCCAAGAGAACCTCACTTAACAGCTGTGAAAAGAATTTTCAAGTATCTTAAAGGAACAGCTGATATGGGATTATGGTATCCTAGAGAATCAGACTTTAAACTAATAGGTTACTCAGATGCAGATTTTGCAGGTTGCAAGCACAAGTGGAAGCTGCCAATTTCTTGGAGGCAGATTGGTTTCTTGGTTCAGCAAGAAACAAAAGTCAATTTCCACATCAACTGCAGAAGCAGAGTATATTGCTGCAGGAAGCTGTTGTGCACAGATTCTTTGGATGAAGAATCAGTTACTGGATTATGGGTTAACATATTTCAAAATCCCTATTTACTGTGATAATCAAAGTGCTATTGCTATGACAGGTAATCCAGTTCAACACTCTATGACAAAGCACATCAGCATCAGGTACCACTTCATAAGGGAACATGTGGATGAAGGTACAGTGGAATTGCACTTTATTCCAACAGATCAACAACTAGCAGATATCTTCACAAAACCATTATGTGAAGCCACTTTTACAAGATTGGTAAATGAACTTGGAATGGTTTCAGGTTCTTTCTCTAAATCTGCTTAGTTTTGTTCTGTTATATCAGACTTTATGATCAGTATTTACAGAATTTAATCTCTTTGTGTATTCTGTGCTTAATTGTCAAATATGATTAAGTACTGACTGTTGTCTGATATATGTTTCTAAATTCTGATAAGTGATATGTCTGTTTAAGTAACTATTCAATCCTATGAGGATAACTGTGCTAGATGCTGATCTAGTAGTCTTCAATAAACAAAGGATCCCATGTAAGAAGTAATTATTTCTGTGGAAATCTATTGACACAAGCAAATTCTGATAATTGAGCTTAGTTGAGTTTACTTTGTCTATCTTATTACTAAGTCACAAATTAAAATAATGCTACTCATCTGTTAAGTTCTGATACTAGTAAATCTGCTGAATGCACTAAGTGCTGATAAACCTCACTTATCAAAAGAAAAAGCAAAAAGATCAAAGAATAAAATCAGGTACTCCTTTGAGATCTAGAGTAAAAATGTGGAAGGGACGACCCAAGTGCATTGCTGGTATTAAGTAATATACATCAGAAAAGCAACTAAAATATTTTTTTGGTGACTTTTCACACTCTATGATTACTGGAGAAATACTCTGATAATAGCATAAATTCTGATAAGCAGTCGTGACTCACTTACACTGAGAAGCCACTGTGAAATGGAATTTAAAAATATGCATAAAATTAGCACAAAATAGTTGAGGTGGACTCAAGCATGAACTCATTCATCAGTAGGTTTCAGGATAATGACAGCTCTTTAGCAAAGTTTTAGTTATGCCTTATTTCTAAGATGTACTGAAGTGAATCAGACTTTACTCTTTGTCTGACATTTAGCTTAATGCACACACTAATCAGTCCATATGAATGATGAAAATTACTGTGGTGATCTATGTTGTTTTAGATAAACAGTCATTGTGTCACATTGCACAAATTATGAGGACAAGTTCTGGTTGCATGTTCTGATGATTAAGTTCTGAAGAATATAACTCAGAACTTGTATGAGGACTTACTAAGATAGGCATTCCTTTTTCGAGTTAAGAAATTATGTTCTGATAACTGTTAAGTTCTGATATAAGTCTAAGTTCTGATATTACAGTCTAATTCTTTACTTGACTTATCTGTGGATAAAATTTGATAACAGTCTCGGTTCAAACTAGAATATGTTGAAGTGGAAGATTAATAGTCACTATGGTTAAGAGTAGTGGTACTCGTACTTGAACAGTCAATTTTTACTTGCTTCTTGTGCGCATTAAACCATGTTTTCTCTTTCCAATGAATGTTTTTCTTTTTCCAAGTCTGGGGAGACGAGGTAGAATTAATTCTACCTGTCAACATTAAATTCTTTGCGTCTGTTATTCCTAGTGAACTAACAATGAGATTTACAGAAGGGGGGTTGAATGTAAATCTCAAAACTTTTTCAAGTTTTGAGTAGTTTATAAAGACTGTGTGTTCAAGATGAACAAGTGTGTGAATTGCTTTAAGCTGATACAGACAGATATATATTCAAACACAAATGTAAAGAACACAATAAACCTTTAAAAACTTTTCTGGTGGATTTGTTGTTCCACCAGAGATGGTATTTCAGAAATTCTGTGATCTAAGAATTTGATCACAGCTGCATCCTAGTACAAACTAGATAATTTTTCTCTCAAGATTTTTCTAAACAGCTCTGGAAAAATTCTTTTCTAATTACTAGCTGCTACTTGGTTTATATATCACCAAGTGTACAAGTGAAGACAAAGATAAAAATACAATAATAAAATAAGTTCTCCACTTGTTTCTTCTCCATATCACTCAAGTACTTTGTTGACTATTGCCTCTTTGTACTAGAGTAGAACGGCTGCTTTTTCTGATGTTCCTGAAATTAGGCTGCCATATTTCAGTTATCTCTGTTCACCCACGTACCTTTGTTTGTAGGTTCAACTACCACTTATCAACGGTTAATCAACAGAACATCCGTTGAAGCTTTCATCCGTTGATGCACTCATCCGTTGAAGGATGTTATCCGTTGAAGCTTTAGAGACATCCGTTGAAGCTTAGCTTCTCATCCGTTGAAGGTCTTTAAGTCATCCGTTGATACCACTTCATTTATACAAAATTACAAGGCATGAAATATTTACAATTGGCCTTCCTATCTGCATATCTTCTAGTAGTCAACATGACTCATAGTTTCTCTCAACTTCTAAGAATTACATCTTAAATACAGAGACTGAAATATGCTACAACACTAGACTTATTTCTAAGTAAAGCTACACCATCAACGGATAGCCAAAGTGGTCTTATCCGTTGAGGCTACAGACACTGAATTTCTACTTAAGTGTTTTGTTAAACATATCATCAAACTAATGCACATATATTCCTAACAATCTCCCCCTATTTATGTCTATAAGAATTGTAGGCATAAATTCAGGGTTAACTTGATGATAACAAAACACTTAACAGATATATGAATTGAAACTAAGTAGAAATTTGAAAATGCTGCAAAAATGTATGTACTAGGAGGAAATTGAAGATTTACAGTATTTCCAAGGATACTCCTTTAGCCTGAGCAAATCATCTTTTTCTTCTTTGTTCCCTGGTTTTCTTTCCTAGCCCTTTGTCATTTTCCTCAATTTGGAGTTGGAGTTGTCTGAAGAATTCAGCTTCATCTTCAACACTGATATCCAACTTAGATTGCATTTCCTTGAGAGTTTCATTGCTGGCAATCTTGAGTTGGTCTTCAAGTCTGAAAAATCTTCTGACTCCTTTATCATCTCTAAATTCCATCAACCAATGAGGTGATTTGTGAATTGTAATTCCCCTTTCTTGAATGAGTAAAGTCCTGGGTAAAGCATTGGGCTCCCTCCAAGTTTTCCTTATATTGGCAATCTTGTTGAGAATTTCAGTCTTGGCAGTTCTGGTAAAGCCAGAATCCTTTTGTATAGCTGAAAAGACTCTAATCAAGGTAGAGTAGCCTTCATTCAGAATCCTGTGGAGAGGCCATGTTCTTTCCCCAGCTCCTTTGTATCTGAACACTAATCTCTCTGGTAGCTGTCTGTAAGCAGCTATTCCTCTTACATCCTCCAGCTCATCCAAATAGAGTTCAATGTCTGAAATTTCTTTTATGTCACAGATGTGAACATAATCATCTTTAGAAATGGATGGCTTAGGCTTAGGCTTTTGTTTTTGAGTGAATTTCTTAGAGGTTATGGGAGGTGTAGATTTGGGTTTTCTTTTCTGTTTCTTTGGTAGTGGAAGAGTGGTTAGAAAGGTAGGCAATTTGATGGTATCCCAATCAATAGGTTCCTCCTTTGGAATGATTGGTTCACCATGGATGTTTATAGTGGGATTAGCAACAAGAGGTTCAGGTATGGAAGGTAGTGGTTTAGATATAGATTTGGTTACTTCAGTATTATCTTCACTCCTTCTATGTGCCTTGACCTTTCTTCTGTTTCCCTTCTGCCATTCCTCTCTTTCTTCCATACTCTCACCAAATATACTCCCAAAGACCTCATCTAGGTTTGCAATCTTGTCTTCACCCCTGACTTCAATTCCTTTCTCTTCTTCAACTTGACTTGACTTTAGCTGTTGTTCAAGCTTTGCTTGTGCTCTTTTGTCAGCCTTTAGTTGCTTGACTTCTTCCTTCTTGGCTATTGAGAATTTGGGATGTCCTTGCATCACACATATGCTCTTTCCCTCTCTAGAGATAATAGCCCTATTTCTCCTTACAGCCTCATCCATGGTCTCTTTGAGATAAGCAATACTCCTACCTAAAAGCTTGTTCTCATCAGCTTTTGGAGGAGGAAAGTCCACTTCTTTTAAAGGATTCTTTGTAGAGTCCTTATTGGATCTTTTATTGGGC